>NC_056568.1:2095571-2125057 GCF_013358625.1 Macadamia integrifolia | reverse complement strand
TTGATGGAAACTAGAAAACAGGGAATAAAAGTAAGAAGACCAGCAAGCCTAGTAACAATACGAATCAGATGCTAAGAGATCAATACAATTGTAGGGTAGAACCTGATTAATCGATGGGAGAGGGTTAATTAGCCCTTACATTATTATATAGAAGTAGCAAAGGCCAATAAAAATAAAAACTCAGCTTTTACAAAGGAATGAATAAACATGCAATAAAGTTAGAGAAAAATATTCCTAAACAAGTCCATCAATTATGGTTTTGTAGGTGATGACCCACATCACCCTTAAACTGAGTTAACTCGTGAGTTGTTGACTCAATGTTTTCTTGCTTCTTCTTTAGTACTTTTTAGAGTAGCTATCTTCGTGATCTGTATCAGATTATCAATGTCCTTATCTTACATTAGGGGAATGCTGATTTTTATCCTCCTCTATGAGTGACATGAAATTTTTTTTCTATAGCAGGAAGAGTCTTATGGGGGCATAGTACTTGGTTCATCCAATAGGGCAGGCTTACAAAAATGTTGTAGGTAGTCATTTGGAGCCAGTGTTGATGCTAATGAATACAACAATGACAGTATAAAGATGCGAAGTCATCCAGGTACTATTTGCAATATATCCTTTTGCTTTGATTGATGACCTCATCACTTTGTACGGAAATGTGGGGAGGGGGGAAGATGGATTGGACATATATACAAACAAATGTTTCAAATGAATAATGTCATGCAAATTAGTTTAAACTTATATGTTTCTTCTCTCCTTTTATCAAGTATGAATCCAAATCCATGTATCTTTCTTTGCCCCATTACAAATGCCCCACGTGCATTTGCATCTTCAGGTATAGACAATGAGGCCCTAATCATTCTCAATAATATTGGATACTTTATTACTTATTTTTGGGGGGGATGGGGGAAGAGTGTTTCCTTTAACCCAGGTTTAAAAACCTAGATGGTCAGTCATGGCAGATTCTGATTTGGATAGGCCTTGGATTGTCATTTTCCAGGTATCCAAGGTTTTCCAGTAAAGGATTGGCTTGAATTGGATCGGGGAGAATCTGGATTGGTCATGGCTGAATCCGATTCTTAAAAACTCTGCATCAACTGTAATTTTGATCAAGGGATGGATTTTAAAATTCTCTCTCTCTCTCTCTCTCTCTAATTAACTCCTTTGTTGAGTGATATATAGTTGATCAAGAGTAAGTTGATGGGTACAATAGTTAGGACGAAGGAATTCTTTGGATATAGAGTACAACTTCTTATTTCATTCCATGCAAATGATTTGGTTGTCTCATCTCAACCATGTAATTAATGATGGTGAAACTCTTTTCTCTAATACCTTGCTAATATACCTATGCTCGCTAAGAGTGGAGTTGTTATTTATGTTAATAGAACTTCCTAAGAAGTAATCTAGCTTTACATGAATGGTTCAACTTAAGGAGAGTGCATGTCGTGTTGGAGTCGTATGTTGCTATGATGAGAGTCTTCATCTTAGAGGTGTTAAAGTTCCCTATTGAATAATTGTAAGCTAATGTGGTTTCTTATTGATTTATTGCCTTGAAATCATTTATCCTTTCTTTCATTCATTCTTCTTTGCTTTTCCTTTCCCCTCTTAAGACTTTGCTTGCAATGGTGTGTTATTCTCTACTTTTATCACCTTTTGATTCTCTCCTTCTATTATCGCGTTTTGGAGCTTTCCATTGGCTACTTGAATGTTGTTTACAATTTTTTATTTTTTGTTTTTTTTCCTGACATTACCCAGATTCAGTGCCAACTATCAGGGTTTTTGCTATTCTCATTTCATTTTTAATATTTTCTTCAATAAGGCTCATATCCAATAACTTCATAAAACAGTTCAACTTCTCATATCTTATGTTGCTAGATTTTTTTTTTTAAATGGATGAAGAACCTTTGTAAACACATAGGGCACCACGTGTAATTCTGTTGTGGGTCATGGTGCAGGTTTACTATCCAATTTTGAATTGAAATATTTGATTTTGAAGACATTATGACTATCTATTTTTTTTCTACAATTTGTCGTTAACCCGTTTCTGCCTGAACTTTCATATGGAACAGTTGCTTTGATTATTTAAATTTAAAATTATACTGCCCTTTTCTATTTACTTAATACTTAATATATCTTGGGTTTTTCTTTTGCCATTTTGTCAAGTAGAATTTCCAGCAACTGGTGTTGTGCTTGATTAGTTTGAATCATTTTGTTTTCAGTAGGTCCTTTCGAAAGGCAAAGTCGTGAAGAACTAAAGAAGGTTAAACATATAGTTCATCCTGTTGTACTCTTTCAAAAATAATTATTTTAAATACTAACATAACTTTTATCTTTGTTGCAGTCCATAATGGAGCTTATAGTTCTAGTTTCAAACCAAATTACACATCAGGTGATTTGATGGTCTGCAAACAGCATTCTATTCATCCTTCACTATAAATAACCATGACAAAAATATTACCTAGTTATTTGTGATAATGTTCCAATTTGCAGCGTAGGTAAGAGCAACAAACCAATAAAAAAGTTTGGAGGAAAGAGGTTGCTGCCAAGGGGAGCTACAATCCAAGTGGATTGGGCATAGACAACCACTTGGATTGTATGTTTAGAATAATTTCTCTGAAATATTAGTTTTATTTGATGATTATGTAAATATTAAGTCTTTGTATGGATTTCTTTCATGTTAATACTTTTGGATGATATAATTATTAACTGTTGTCTGGTTAGATCTAGTAATGTGTAAGAACAAGGTCATTATATTATGCATGCCAGCAAAATGAAAATTTTTTTTTCCTACATGATTTTTAGAGACGGATTTTTTCCGTCTCTAAAAGCATAAAGCTTTTCTTAATTGCAATGGAAATTATATGTCTCTATAATGAGGAAACTATTAAGGACAATAAAAATCTGTCTCAAATGATAAACACCTTTCTTATTTGGGATGGCAGTTATCTGTCTCTATAAGGAGGAAACTATTAAGGATAGTAAAAATCTGCCTCAGATGATAAACAACTTTCTTATTTGAGATGGCAGTTATCTGTCTCCAATGGCAGTTTTTTAATAGTTTACGACGGTAAGTAAGGGTGGCAAATAATCCTTTAGTTATAGAGATAGAAATATACTGTCGCTAAGTTACCTGGGCAACATAATATTTGTGACAGATTTTTCCATCGCTTTAGTTTCTATTTGCGACGGTTAGTTTCCGCCTCAAAATTTGTCGCAATTAACCACTTAGAGACGAAAAAAATTTCCGTCTCTTAAATTATGGGACGGCCGTTGTAACGACAGTTTTGGGACGAAAATTTATACTGTCCCTAATAGGTATTAGCGACACTATTTTAGTATATGGGACAGATAATTTCCGTCCCAAAAACCCTTTTTTCTTGTAGTGCTCCTATAGTCATTTTAGGACCGCCCTTTCCTCTTTTAGCACCTTCTATATGAACTTGGTCACTCCTCCTTACAGGTGCATCCATGGGTCTCCGTTGGATATGGCCATACCACCTCATTCCTTACTCCATTTCTCCTTGTCTTGCCACACATTTCCCTCAACATCCTCATCTTTGCTACACCAGATGGTCTACATTATTTTTCTTGACTACCCAACATTTCGCCTCATATGTCAAGCTAGTTTAATCACTGTCTGGTAGAATTTTCCTTTAAGTTTAATAGGCATGTGTTTATCATATAACACTCAAGTAGCACATCATACTTCATTCACCCTACTTTAATCATGTGAGAAACATCAACCTCAATATCCCCTTTATTGTTAATGGTTGACCCTAGGTATCTAAAACGATTACTTTGTGGCAATTCTCGATCTTCAAGCTTCACCACATCATCTATAATCCTGGTTTGGCTGAAGTTACACCTCATATATTCTATCTTTGTTCTGATTATCTTCAAATCTCTTGATTCTAAAATTGTTTTTCATAGCTCCAACTTAGCATTAATCATTTCCGTTGTCTCACCAATCACAATAATGTCATAAGGAAATAACATACACCAAGGGACCCCGTCTTGAATGTGCTTGGTTAAATCATCCATGATGACCGCAAACAAATAAGGTCTTAGCATTGATCCTTAATCCAACCCAACTGTAATTGAGAATCACTACTTTGGCCCTCAACAGTTCTAACACTTGTCACTACGCCTGCATACATGTCCATAATAATATCTACATATTTACTTAAGTCCTTACTCTTCTCTAAGACATGCTATATGAGTTTTTACCATATTTGTTAATGATATATTTTATATGTAATTTTATTCCACATTTTATAGCAAAGAGTTTTGGATACAAAGTAAAGTGAAATTTAATAACCAAATATGAAATAATTTGGAGTCAGTGATATAGTCACATGGGGAAATGATTACAAAAGCTTTTTTTTTTACGTTTAAAAATTTCACTTCCCTTCCCTTCAATTCAACTTGCAACCTAATAGAGCCATAAGATTTCACATCTAATTGTCATGAGTTTTTGAAATTTTTTTGTTTTTGTCTCATAAAAATTTCAGCATTTTATTTCCATCTTGAATCATTTTTGCCTAAGTCCTTTTGTTAAATGAGTCTAAGGCCCTCAATCCTGTAATATGGCCTAGTGGTAAATGTTATAAGAAAGAGAACCATACCCACTTGCATGGCCATTGTGCCACCATGCAGGCCAATGGGAGTCTGCATGAAGGCATCTAGATGGATGTATGTAGTTTTTTTTTATGCATGCATGTGTTTAGGTGTAGAGACACGCAAACAGACAAAGTTTTTTTTTTTCCTTAAAAAAAAAAAAAAATTCAACATTGACCATTTTGCGCATTGGACTTGACAGGGGCTTTTGGTGATGACATCTTTATTTTTGTTGATGACATCTTTATTCAACATTGACTACCCACTTACTTTTTGCTAATGACATCTTTATTTTTATAAATGCTTCCATCAAATATGTTAGAAACTTGAAAGACTTTATTCAACATTAACAACCCACTTACTTTTTGCTGATGACATCTTTATTTTTATAAAGGCTTCCATCAAATATTTAGAAACTTGAAAGACTTTATGAAGGAGTATCAGGAGTTCTCAGGGTAGATTGTTAACTTGGAGAAAAGTAAGTTATTCATGGGACCTTTCTCACCCTCAAGGAAGTAATCCATTGTTGAAACCATGGGAATACCTTCTTGTAATTTTCTTACCAAATACTTAGGGGTTGAAATTTTTAAAGGGGGAGTAAAGAATCAGTTCCTGATGCCAACCATGGATAAAATTTGGGATCATCCCTCGGGATGGAAAGGAAAAATTCTTTCAATGGTTGATTGGGTGCAATTAGTTCTTTCTATTATTTCAAGTATGCCAGTGCACAATTTTTCAGTTTATTGGTGGCCTCTTCATTGATAGTGTTGATGGAAAAATGGATGAGAAATTTCATCTGGACTGGGGATATTGATTCCTCCAAAGCAGTGACTGTTAAATGGGACCAAGTGTACAAGCCTATTGATGAAGGCGGTCTAGGCATTCGCAGGTTATGAGATATAAATAAATCTCTCCTCTGTAAGTAAGTGTGGAACATAAAGCATGGGAATTTAGCCTTGAGCAGTTTTTTCAAGGCTCGTTTTTCTGAAAAATGGTCACCCCAAGAAATATATTAGGCCTTCATCTATTTGGCCTGGTATTGGCAAAATATGGTCTTTTATATCTAGCAAGGAGAGATAGACGATGGGCAATGGAAAAAAAAACTAATCACTGGAATGACAATTGGTTAGGAGATTGCTCCATTACTGAAGCCTGTGGTCAAGCACTAGATCCTCTCAAAAATTCTACAACTAAAGTTTCATATCTTAAACTTTAGATGGAATATTCCTGAGGTGAGTTCATATGCTTTGAAAAATGTGTTCATTGCTGTGAAATTAATTTGTCTCTATCCTCCATACTATCCACCAGCAACCACTACTGTAAGGCTGGTGGAATCATTTAAGAGGCACTTGCCGCCTATCTGCACCAAGGTAGGGAATGACCCATTAGAGCTGAATCAATGGATCCAAAAATTGGAGAAGATATTTAAGGTGGTAGAATGTACAGAACCTCAGAAACTCATCTATGCTGGGTTATAGTTAATAAATGAAGTTGATTCATGGTGGAAGACTTCTAAGCTTATCTTGTTGGCAACCCATCTGGAACCAGCATGGGAACAGTTCAAGGAAATGTTCCTATCGAATCATTATCCTACCAGCTTCAGAGATCGAAAGGAAACTGAATTCTTAGCTTTGACTCAGGGAAATAAGTCTGTCTTTGAGTACCAACAGTAGTTTGAGGAATTATTCCACTTTACCCCTCCACACATGAAAACAGCAAAGGAAAAGGCAAAGAAATTTCTGAAAGGGCTAAAGGTATCCATTGGCCCTATTTTAGGGGCTATGGATTTAACTGATTTTTCTCAATTGTCTAGAAGGCCAAGACTATAGAAGATAAGCAGAAGGAAGAGTCCTCTACTACACCTGAACTTTGGAAGAGATCTAATCCCTATGCAGATTCAGGTAACCCGAACAAGAGCTTTCGTGTGCCATATAATTATGGTCCATCTTATCAACAACCTTATAGATCATTGGGTTACATGCCCTGACCAGCCAGTAGATCGGGTACTATCTCTTCCTGGCCTAGTACTAGCATGATGCCTATGGCTCCACGATCGCCTCATCCTCCTACTACACAGAGCCAGATACAGAGGGCACCAGTACCGGTGCTAGCCTCTCAGAACAGGTGCTATGTTTGTCATTCACTTGGGCATTTTACAAAGGATTACCCATATAAGCCAACTTTGGCGTAGGATCAGCCTCCTATTCCTAGATCCTCCTTGACTTAAGGTGGTCCACCTTAAGGGAGAATGTATACATTGTTAGCTGAAGAAGTTGAGGCAAGCCCCGATGTTGTAGTAGGTACCCTATCTATCTCAGAAATACCAGCTTATGTATTATTTGATTCTAATGCATCACATTCTTTTATATCTAAAAGGTTTGCTAGTAAGATTGATGTGACACCCAGAGCTTTAGAAAGTAAATTGATCGTTAGCACACCTACGGGTAAGGTAACACAATTAAATAAAGTGTACGGGCTATGTTCGACTGAAATAGATGGGAAGAAGCTGGATAACCAACTTATCAAATTTGACATAAAAAATTTTGATGTCATATTGGGCATGGACTGGTTATCTACTCATCAAGTAAATGTCATGTGTGCTGAAAAGAAAATTAAAGTGGTGAATGATGATGGCAAAGAGCTTCTGTATCAAGCGGATAAGGTAAAATGATCGAGAAAGATTCTTGTCTCTGCATTACCCGTGGTAAAGTTATTAGAAGACGAATATCTGGGCTACCTAGCTTCAGTACAGGATGTAGACGCAAAGGTCACACCATTAGAGGAATTAAATATAATCAGGGAATTTCTTGACGTCTTCCCAAATGATCTAACCCGGCTTCCACCCGACAGGGAGTTAGAGTTTACCATTGATTTGATTCCCAGAGTGGCACCAGTGTCTAAAGCTCTGTACAGAATAACACCACCCAAATTAAAGGAGCTACAAACTCGGTTGTATAATCTATTAGAGAAAGGGTTCATACGCCCAAGTGTATCTCCTTGGGGCACCCCAGTTCTTTTTGTCAAGAAGAAAGATAGAAGTTTGCGTATGTGCATCGATTATCAGGAATTGAATAAATTAACCATTAAGAACTGGTATCTGTTGCCACACATAGATGATCTTTTTGACTAGTCGCAAGGTGCTAAAGTGTTTTTCAAGATCGACCTTAGATCCGATTATTACCAGCTTAAGATAAAGAACAGTGATATACCCAAGACGGCTTTGAGGACCCGATATAGTCATTATGGATTCCTAGTCCTATCTTTTGGGTTAACCAATGGACCTACAACCTTATATGGATATGATGAATCGAGTATTTTATGATGTTCTTAATAAATGGGTCATTGTTTTTGTCGATGACATCTTGATATACTCAAAAATAGAAGAAGAGCATATACAACACTTGCAAATGGTACTTCAAAGATTGAGAGAACAACAGTTATATGCAAAATTTAGCAAGTGTAAATTTTAGTTGAAACAAGTTGGATTTCTAGGGCACATTGTGTCTGAGAATGAGATCGAAGTTGATCCGGGGAAGGTAAGAGCAGTCATAGAATGGGAAGCTCCCAAGAATGCCACCGAAATTAGACGTTTCTTGGGATTAATGGGCTACTACCGGTAATTTATTGAGAACTTTTCCTGAATTGCTGCCCCAATGACCAAGTTAACCAAGAGGGGAGTGAAATTTAAATGGTCAAAGGAGTGTGAGGACATTTTCAAGAACTAAAGAAACGATTGGTGTCAGCCCCAGTACTGACGATACTAGAAGGTATACTAGTGGGATGACAGTCTACACGGATGCCTCCAGAATTGGGTTAGGCTGCGTTCTTATACAACACAGCAAGGTAGTGGCCTATGCATCTAGATAGTTGAAGGAATATGAGAAGAATTATCACACTCATGATCTAGAATTGGCGGCAATTATCTTTTCCTTGAAGATCTGGCACCATTACTTGTATGGGAAAAAGTGTGAGATATTCATTGATCACAAAAGTCTCAAGTACTTTTTCACCCAGAGTGATCTGAATATGAGACAGAGAAGATGGCTAGAACTCATGAAAGAATATGACTGTGATATACAATACCATCAAGATAAGGCTAATGTAATGACTGATGCACTAAGCCGAAAAGCTCAAACTATATCTCTTGCTTATTTGGCCACCAATCCATGGCCAAAGCAAAAAGCCATGTTAATGGATGAGATCATTTTGAATGAGGGATCTTCCTTAGAGCTTGATCAGCAGCCGGAGGATATTAAATAGTTAACTCTATCTCTGGCAGCCCTATAGGTGCAACCATCCATCAGGTATGAAATAATCATGAAACAACCTATGGATCTTGACTTACAAAAAATCAAAGTAAAAATCCAAGACTATAGGATGGATGATCCTGACTTCACAATAGCTGAGGACAGAGCACTATTATTTCGAGGCAGATTATGTGTACCCAATGACATAGGGATCTAAGACAAGATAATTAAGGAAGCACATAGTTTTGAGTACACACTTCACCCCAGAAGCACAGTGTCTTACGTGTTAGAAAGTTAAGGCAGAATAGCACGGACCATATGGCACTCTTCAGCCACTCCCAGTGCCGGAGTGAAAATGGGATATGATTACTATGGACTTTGTCACTGGGTTACCCAGTTCACCCAAGGGAATGGATGCAATTTGGGTGATAGTTGACAGACTCACTAAGACTACCCATTTCATTCCAATAAAGACCACCTACTCTATGGATAAGCTAGCATAACTTTACACGGAGAATATTGTTCGCTTACATGGAGTACCGATCAGTATAATATCGGATAGAGACCTAAGGTTCACATCTAAGTTCTGGAAGAACCTTCAGTATGCTATGGGAACACAGGTGAACCTAAGTACTGCCCTTCATCCATAGGCTGATGAGCAGTTTGACCGAACCATACAAATACTAGAAGATATGCTCAGAGCCTGTGCAATGGAAATGAGTGGTAGTTGGGAAGAAAACATACCTCTTATGGAGTTTGCTTATAATATTAGCTATCAATTAATGATCGGAATGACTCCATATGAGGCATTGTATGGTAGAAGGTGCAGAACTCCCTTATATTGGGATGATGTAGGAGAACGACGAATGCTTGATCCAGAGATGATACAGATGATTTGCGATAAAGTTGATGTGATTCGCGAGAAGATCAAAGCTGCCTAATCCCCTCAAAAGGGCTATGCGGACAACCATAGAAAAGACATTGAATTTAAGGAAAGGGAGAAAGTGTTTCTGAAAATCTCTCATTCCAAGGGCTTACATAGGTTTCATAGGAAGGGCAAGATGAGTCCAAGATATGTTGGCCCATTCGAGATCTTAAAACGGGTTGGCCCAGTAGTATATATGCTGGCCCTTCCATCGTCTTTCAACAATGTGCACAATGTGTTTCATGTTTCAATGTTGAAACAGTATGTACATGATCCATCACACGTGCTAACCGTGGAACCAAAGTACTTAGAGGCTGATATGACTTATAAAGAGCAGCCTGCTGAAATCTTGGACTGGAAGATAAAACTCTTTGCAACCGGTCTATTACTTTTGTAAAGGTGCGATGGGCCAATCGGTCACTTGAGGAGCATTCTGGGAGAAAGAAGCTGATATCCAGGCTAAATATCCTTATCTTTTTAGACTACCAAGTAATTTCAATTTCGAGGACGAAATTTTTAAAGAGGGGAGGGGGTAGATGTAGAGCCTTGCTCTTTAAACCCTAGTTTATTGATCAGTTGGTTCGGTTTGGACTTATAAGGTCTGAACTAGAACGGGTTGATGTCGATGCCTTGTGGTTCATGATGGCAATGGTGACGTCAAATGCCGGGTGACCAGATGAGATTGAGCCGGTACTCGAGATGATCCGCATGCCTAAGCTATGCCATTGCATATATCACAAGGCCATGTATGAATAGGAAATGTACACTAACGTATTTGAATGATAGAAACTTGACCCACAACATGTGGCTGGAATGAAATACATGTTAAAACTCTGTTTTCCTCCAAAATACAGCAAGGTTGGCTTATCTGGCCAACTGATGGGTGTCACTGGTAGGTGCAAGCCCACCAGTGCGACCACCTGTTGGGGTTTTGTGGACCCCAGCATGCTCGGCTTAGATGAGCTCGTGCATTTTGACCTCCTCGTCGTAATGAGGTCTTGTATGCCCAAAGATGTCGGCTACATCGCCCAAAAATGTAATTCAATGTGTTTTGATCTATAAAGAGACAAAACCAAACAGGCCTTACAAGATATTTATAACACTAGGGTATAAAAAGCCTTTATAACTCTCTCTCTCTCCCTCATTTACGGTTTTTAGCAAAGTGGGTGAGAGGAGTAAAGAAGAGGGAGAAAGAGGAAGAAGGAGAGAAGGAAGGAAGGGAGGCTCACCCCTTGGATTCCGGAGCCGCACCTCACCTTTTCGTTGCCGGAATAGTATCCAGTGACTTGAGATCTTCATTTTAAGGTAAGTAACACCATGAATCTTGAGCTTTGATGAAACCCTCTTTGTATTTGTTTGGTCTAGAGGGTAACAAAGCCATTGTGTGTGATTTTCTTTGAAGTATTTGAGGAGAGGAACAAATATTGGAGGTTATTGAAGTGGCATTTGAGTTTGGGGAAAAGGGTTTCAAGATTTGAGGTTTTTACAAGCAAAGGTATGATTCTTCCCTAAATCTTGTATTTGTCTTAGATCCATGATGAAATCCAGTAGATAAAGCTTAGATGCTGTGGGAGATGATGTGGGAATCACCCCAGTGGAGTTCCAAGTGTTGGAATGGAAGAAGGAAGAAAAACAGTAAAATCAAGACCGATGGGTGCCTGACCCGTCGGTGAAGACCTACTAGTCACACATGAGCCCTCGGGTTCTACTGGCGGGTGAGACCAGCGGGTGCCTGACCTGCCGGTGTGACCTATCAGTCACTCTTATGCCGCTAGTTCTACTAGTGGGTTCTTGATCTGCCTGTATGACCCGTCGGTCTTGCAGATTTCACTGGTGGGTTATATGACCCACCTGTATGACTTACCTGGAGCCCAAATGAGCTCTGATTGAATCCAAATTCGTCGACAACATTCCTTACACTATTATTTGCATGGTGACTATATCCTATGTCATTTATGATCCCAATTTATACATATTTCTAAATCCTTTATCTGTGCTAGGATTCAAGAAACTCATCCTCTCACTCCGGATCTTACCCGTACCGCAAGTGCCGATTCTTCTACGAAAATAGGTAAGTGGGGTGATGACTTTGATTCTTAATTTATGGAATTTTTTGGCATCCTTTGCATTCATGAACTATATTGACATTCTGATTTTCATTCTCATGCATATTGTTGATGATTAAATGATGCAATTAGAACTGAACATGTTAAATCTTAAATTCTATATGCATTGTTGTATGTTGCATCTTGAGAATGGATTTATTACGTGATATATATAATACCGATTTTCCAAACTTGTGTGGGATTTTTTAGAATAGATACTGTAGTCGACTTGGAAACAAATGCATTGGTTCATCGTGGAATGGGACACGGAAGAACTATGCAGTTGTCCTATCTCATGTAAGAACATGTGGTTAGGATTTCATAAACCCTCGTGCTACGACCTTTCCTAATAGGGGTTTATGTGTTGGGTTATCACTGGGGGAAAACGTCAATTATAGACCGCCATAGTGGTTAGAAGTATGCCTGGGTGATCATTAGGATAGTTGAAACCTTGGTGATATATTCAGAGGGTCAATCGTACTGCTTTTAATTTGCTTTTAATTTTTACTGTGGTTTGACCACGATTTACTTTTCTATTATGGTTCGACCACGATTTACATTTTTACTGGCCTTCTCCAACAATCCTATGGGCGTATCGCGGGATGGAGAATACGTCTCGGACCCGAGGCATACACGCACTGTGGTTGTGAGTAGAATGTTACCTATGACCTAGAATGATTTGTTTAGGTGGAATATGACTAAAATGATTCTCATGCATATAGTATCATTTGTTTTGCATGTGCTTGTATGCGTCTTTCTTTCCATTTACTGAGCTAGTGAGCTCACTCCTCGTATACACACATTTTTAGATTATTTTGCAGGCTATTCAGTAGAGGAACCCGTGCTGGGTCCTACTGACGAAACCCCTGTGGGGGATTGGTGGGTCCCTGATGAATTTGACCACGGCCTGCCTGTGTGAGAGTTGTGTTGTTGGGCAATAGTGACAGATTCTGGTTGATATGCTTTTTGATTATTTTTGGTATATTTCCTTTTTAGTGCTCTCGATATTTAAATTGCTATTTCTTATGTAAATATCATGCCTACGGGCCCACATGTAAATATTTTATGTATAACAATTTGGGTATCAAGAGTATGTGAGAATTACAGATTAACATTTATGACAAGACTTTCATTGTATTTGTATTATTATACTCCATTGTTTTTGTATGGCTTGTTGTGCTATGGTTACTGTATCAAATGATCCTTACGGTTTTGGGTTACCCAGAAGAAACCTAGTCACCAGTCCGATTCTATGGGACTGGGGCGTGACAATATCCCTCTGGTTTCAAAAAACACAAACTTTCCATTCTTCAAAAGATACCTGAAAACTCATTTTCATTGCAACAACCTCAGCTTTTTAATATCCTTCTCTTGCACTAACTCATGCAGACGCTTTAGATTTTACAATAATAAGAGTCAACTGCATCCGGGCCAATTCGAGTCTATGAGAGTTCACTGGTTCCTTATCGACCATGTATTTGATGTGATTATGTAAAATGAATTGTACACCTCGACACATGATTATTTTATTATTTTTTTCTTTTTAAAATAAAATTAATAAATGTATTGGTATAACCTATTCTGTAGATTCGGAGAACCTTTGTTATTATTATTATTATTATTTTTATAAGAAACAAAAAGAATTCTACTAAAATATAAATTCATGAACTTTTCCATCTTAACTGACCATTTTTGCCTGAGACATTCTGTTGGATGAATCTGACGCCCTCAATCCCATAGGTTCTTCCATTCTATCGTACGGCCTATAATGAATTGGTAAATTTTAATAGTCACAGTGATGCATAGAAAATGCCAAACTATTATTCAGAAAACAGAATTCAATGCTGACCATTCAAAGCAGTGGACTATTTACCAAAAAAATTCAAAGCATTGGACTTGGGAAAATTTTTCCCATCCATGTAAATATATAAAAGTGGATATATACTTACAAACAAAGCACTGGTTTTTTATTTTTTTTATTTTTTAACACTGGTTGGTAGGTCTAAAAGTTGGGTTCTTTTCCTATCATTAAAAAAATAAAAAATAAAAAAGAGCTAGGTCGTTATTATTGTTCATATTTGTCTATTTGACATACCAATAACAAAAGACATCATCATTATTTTATTAAGAGGTGAATTAATCAATTTTTATTTTGTAACTATAAAAGGGTGTTCCATGACAATGATTATAGCCCCCAGAGTTTCTACAGGACTAATGAGTGATAGTGGACATGCTAAGACTCGAACCCACAACCAGTTGACTCGAACAATGATAAATTGATGGCATTTTCACTATTAGGCTACCAACCCCACTGATAGGTGGATCAATCACCCAATCTTGGTAATTTTTAAAATCATGAGTGTCCCAAATTTGTTGGGTTTTTTCTACGGACCACGCAAAGGGGCATAATTTGCCATGTGGATTATTCGTTTCAAACCAAAATAAAAGATAAAAAAAAAAAATGAAAAAAAAATAGATCCCTTGTTTACTCATTGGGGAATTGGTCAAAAAACATGAGTGTTGTGCAACACGTTGTTTATGAAAGATTGAACTTTTTTTATTAATTGACCGACAAGGCTTTTAATAATAGACATTTTTTTTTAATAATAAACTGAAAGTCTTTTAATAACAGACAGGACAAGTCTTCTATGGTAAGTCTTTTATGTATGAATGTGCGACTAAAAGAAATGGTGGAAAGAATGTAGAACACTAAAAGACAAAAGAGTAGTCTACCATAGGAAGATCTATTCATTTGTAGATTTGTTTTTTTATTTTTTATTTTTGAGTTTTTTGTTTGAAATGTCCAGGTCAATAAAGAAGGTCTTCAATGTACATTCTTAAAAGTTTCCAGTAATTAACTCAACAAAATTTGTATTGAAGTCTCTCTTTCAAATCCCACCTGAAATCCTCCATGTAAAAGAAGATAGAAAACCCTAATTATCTGAAGCCACAGACACCAAGGCATTCCTACCTAATGAGTCTAAAACATATTGATTTCACGCTAACAATGGGAGATTCTTAAGATGTAAACTTTATGAAAGTATTTATAAAAGCCACTTTTGAAAAAAACTCCAAGGGAGGTAAATTAATATTTGATATATGACACCATTGAAGCTACATCACATTTATTTTTGTTAGAAGATTCGAATTTCTATATTAAAAATAAGAAAAATATGTAAATAGGATAAAGAGCCGAATTTGTTTAGACCAATTTTACCCATATCTTGTTTAGACCAATTTCAAATGCAAATTTCAGCCCTTAAAGAAATCTGAAAATTTTGCACAAGTTTTAGCCACTCCCACTAAATAAAACTTTAGAGGGAGAATAGAGAAGTTCTAAAATCCTACTGCCCTGCGTGACTTGATTTTCAATGGCACATTATCAATATTGAGATTTACCCAATCATAGTAAAGTTTACCACATCACCTCATTTGCGGAATTGCCTTTGAAGAAGAACAAGAAATCATGACCCGGATTTCCAATGGCACTTTCATCAATATTGAGCTTTACCCAATCATAAATGACATTGTAATCCTAGTCACATATTTACAAGAAGAGACAAGAAATCACAACTTCTTTGAAATAATAAACTCTTAATGCTTCACTATAAAGAGATGATTGTGAGGCCTCAAGGCGACCTAAAAATTACTTTGATAATGATATTGTAATCCCTAGTCACATATTTACAAGAAATAATAATCCTTGCAACCATCCAAATGGATTTCAAATGAAAGATCACTGATTTTCTTTTCCACAAAGAAAATAGTTCTTGAATCAACTTCGGGGTCCCCAATGAAGGGATAAAATTTTCAATTGTGTAATCACCCAGCCACTTATCTTTCTGAAAAACGAATCTGGAAATCTAAATGAAGATATTATTTCAATAATGTGTTTTTAGTGTTTTAAATATGCGTATTAATGTCTTATAAGAAAGATAGAATCTAAGATGTTGAGAGGGTTCCACAAAGCAAAAGGTAGCATGATGGATTGATGAAGAATTGTTGCATATGGTATATCGTGGAGAGTTGTGGTAGTCAAAGTGAAAAGGCTACAAAGAGTTTCAAAACTAATCTCTTTGATGGAGTCTTTCAAGGATCAAGATTTGATGTTTAGTAGTGTCAAATCAAATGTAATCTTGATATTGATATCCATAAGATCAGAAAGAAAAATCTCAAATAGTGAACATGGTTTTAAATTCTCTGCCTTATGGATGACCAAAGTAACTTAAGGTCTTCTGTGGTTGCGGTATTTAGTGCTCCAAGGTTTGGGATGTTGACCTCTCTTAATATTATATTAAGAACATCAATTGGACTTTTAACTATAGGATTTCATTTCAATTTTTGAATTTTCTTTAAAAGTTTGTTTTTCTCATATTTGAACATCAATTTTTGTTTTAATATTTAATATTTTCAAGTTTGTATTCAAAGATTTTCACTTAAGTTTTGCTTTAATGATTTCCAGTATAGTTAAAATTTAATGGTTTCCACTTAAAGTTTTATTTTAATGAAGTTTGTTTTATATGTAATATTTTCCACTAAGAGGAAGATTAGTTTGAACATGCATTCAACACTTCCACTTATTTTCTAAGTTTATTTAAAGTCTTATAATCAGCTCAGTGTGCTTCAACATGTTCAATTACCTGACTTGTTAAGAAGTATGTGTTTTCTGAAAAATGTTGTAAGCTTCTAGAAGCTCTTTGTTTGTTGGTCAAAAAAATCCTTAGCTGTTGGCCTAAGTACTTAGATCGAAGGACTATAGCTAAGTGAGAAACCCTTGAGAGTGATCCAAGTGCTAATTCAAAGGATAATGATTGGACGTAGGGTCTGATTTTTGCTAGTTGAAAAGAATCACTTAGGCTGTGTTTGGTAGCCAAGAGAAGAAAAGAAAAGAAAAAGTACAATTTTTGTACTTTTTTCTTTGGATTAAGAATTTTTATTTGCACTTGCTATGTCTTCACCCATGAGAAGATTCCCCTTTTCAAATTCAAAAAAAATTTCTTTTGCTCCCCCAAAAATTTTCTTGCCAAAAACACAAGAAAACATGAGAAAATATGAAAACATAATAAGACAAAAAATGAATGATTATACAATGATTTCCCTATATGTCTATCTCTCTCTTAAAATTCAAATTTTTTTGAATTTTTTTCTTTTCTTTTATTTTCTTCTCTTGGTAACCAAACATACATACTCTTTTTATTTTCTCACCATTTCTTCTCTTTAGCCAAAGAAGAAAAGAAAAGAAAAAAGAATTTGGAAAAGAAAAGAAAAGAAAAGAGAAGAAAAGGAATGAAATGATGAGAAAGTAGAAAAGTTAATGTATGTTTGGTAACCAAGAGAAGAAAAAAAAAGTAGCAAAAGAAAGTTTCACATGAAAAAGCCTTAGATGGACCTTAGGAGTGGATGTAGGATCAAGGATCCAAACCACTATAAATCTTTTGAGTGCTTTACATTCCTTGCTACATTTTTCCTCCATGGCACTTAATTTAATTATGTCATCTATTCTTTCTTTCTTTTTTGGATACACGATTATCATAATATGTTTATTAGATTAAATATTGCTAAAATCCAATTAACCCCTCTTGACATTCCTTGCTGCGTTTTTAGTGAGTGTAGGTTTGACAGGGTTTCTAGGGAGATTAACACGATAGTTGACTCTCTAGTTAGAAAAGCTTTGTCAATGATTTATACAATTGTTTGTTTGAGGCTTGTAACTATTACACTATGTGTCCTTTATGTTCTGATGAAAAAAAGATGTTTTCCATTTTTTATAAAAAAAAATAAATAAATAAATAAGAATAAGAGAATGCTACCCGCTATAGTAGGTACATATCAGAACATGCATGCAACCAATGGAAGTGCGAACTTGAGCATCTTCAACGCAGGGCAATACGCTCAAAACCACGGCATGCGAGTTTATTAAAGCTCATAAGATGAGACAAAACAAAGAATTAAAGTCCAACAGAATTTACCAAATTTAAGGATTTGAATAAGAATATGAAATTAGAAAATGCCAAGGCAAGTGGGCTCTATAAAAGCAGGTCAACTTCAAGGATTTACAGAAGTTCAGATACAATAGAAGTGTTTTAGTTTTATCGCCGGCATCACATTGCTTTTTCCATCTCTGGATCTACTCCGGCGAAGAGTGGGTACTCATGGAATGAAGTCTTCGTCTCTTCTTCTCTTCTTCTTCTGCTAGAGCGACTTCCACAAACGATGGAGTTGGACAATCTTGAAGATGGAAGGAAGCTATTTGACAGAAAGGAGAGGGAAGAGCCCTTTGCTGACCCATTTGCTCTTGGAGAGTTTGGGAAGGATAGGCGTATTTTCTGTGAGAACTTCACTATTAGATCTTACGATATGGGCCCTAATCGCACGGCAACCATAGAGACTTTAATGAATCTGTTACAGGTTTGATTTAGATTTTAGTCCATATTATTGACATTATGTTCTAATCATATAAGTCCCTCCCTGTGGTATTAATAATGTGCAGGAAACAGCTCTAAATCATATTAAGAGTATGGGGATTCTAAAAGATGGCTTGGACATATTGTTGTGGATCACTATCCTTCTTGGTAGTTCAAAGGGTTTATGAATATGATAAAATTAAATGACAAACGGTAAAATAGGAAGTAGACAATATTAATCAGAGTACAATGCATGAATATACATGGGTTGGATATAATGTTGAATTTGAATATGAAATTTAACATATGATCTGTCACATCATTCCTATCTTTATCTTACCACATGAAAAATCAGGCATCCATGGAGAGCCTCTCAACACTAGATTGCATATATAGTTATTTTATCACAAGTGAAAGATGGAGAGGAGTTTATATAATTTTTTACCACTTTAATTGTTTGGTCTTCATTCTTTACTTCTTGTGCAACCTTTAAACTCCACTAATCTGCTCTTTCACAATTAATAAATATTCATTCTCATGACCCAGTGATTTGTCAAAAGTTATGGTCCATGTTTCCATGAGACATGCTTCCACTAGTAATTAAATGGTAATATGTGTCATAATTTCTTTTTACACAAAGTATTTTGTATGGCTAAAATAAGGAATGTAGAATTAAGTAAAATTGTTTATGTCTTGGTTCCACTTCCTCATATGTCTAGATTATGCAATAAATTTGATGTCAAATTCATATTAATTGGTCATGTTTGATGTTTTGGCTGATCTATCAAAACCTTGTTTTTTTTAAGGGAAAAATTTATTTGGGATTGGAATACTTTATGGTTCCCTATAGGTTTCTTCGCATAGGGACCAATGTAGATAGAACATCCAAAAGGTTTGGATTTTTATTCTCCCAGGGGAGAGAAAAGGTGGTCATTTCTCCTTCCTAGATACAATATTGTTCTCACCAGAAAAAAAATATACATTATTCTTAATGATTGCAAATAAGACAAAAGGATGACATCACTCATCTAGGGAAGTAGTGCGTCATATGAAATCATCATTTTGTTATTTAAAAAAAAAATCATTTTGTTAACTTCATTATCAATAGTTTGACCGTCGTACCTCAGTCATCTTGATATAATACTAATAGATTAATAGTAATAATAAAGTGACTCAGTGGGCCATCTTTGGGTTCTGATCTGCCCTTTCGATGGGTCCATTGTCTGGCTCAGTGTGGTATACATTCTTCATTTTTTTTCTTTCTTTTTGGCTAAAAAGTCACAAATATATATATATATATATATATAGATAAAAATAGATATATACAAAAGCTTCAAAAAACGTAATCTAAATGGTACATTCTCCATTTAGATTTCTGTTTGTTTGTAGTGAAGAAGCACATAGTGGTGAATTTAACAATAAAAAAAATTATACTTGCTTTTTAATAAAATGACTAAATCATTTACAACAAGAAAGGAAATATAGATGGGTATTGTCCAACTTGTTTTTTAAATGAGTACGATGGTTGTTGATACAAAATGTTTTATTGCCTTTGTTTGTAGTTGATGGGAGTTCAATTCCTACACATACTGATAAGAAACTTTTTACATACTTATTTTAAATGCTACACTTGTCACATGGCTGATCAAATGTGATCTAAATTTTCTTGACAAGTAAACCTTTGATATTTTTCTTACTGTTGTTTTGACAAGGGATAGTTGATAACTTAGATTTTAAAATTTAACACATGATTAATCATTCATAGATAACGTTTTCAATTTTTTTTTTTTAATTGAATTGAAGGGGTGACGAAGTACAAGTTAATAATTGGTTAATTGCATCTGAAAAGAATGGCCAGCGAACTGATTGGATTATTCGTGATCGTCAAACTGGAAAAATTTCGCGCGAGCTACGAGGTTTGGATTAGTAATTTCATTTCAATATTCATGAACTTACAATTAAGCTACTGTTTTATAAAATTAATTAGGTATTGCTTATCTATGTAATTTTTTATTTTTTATTTTTCATTATTTATTTATTTATTATTATTATTTATTATTATTATTATTATTATTATTATTATTATTATTATTATTATTTTGTGTGTGTGTGTGAATAATTTGATGCCTTTTATCTGGTTGTAATTCCTATTTTGAAATTGATATTAACCAGTACGTTCATGACGATGAATAAGGAAACAAGAAAACTATCTAAAATTCCAAAGGAGGTCAGAAGAGAAATGGAAACTCACTACATAGAGTGTCCTCCTATTCCTATTCCAGATGATCATGAGGATAGCAGTAGATCATTAACAAAGTTTGATGCCAACAGAATGGATTGTGTTCGAACAGGTCTAACCGTAAGTATGAGATTAATTATTGGGATATATCTATCAAGTTTACACTTTGGTATTTTATTTTACTTCTTTAATAATGACTTTTTAAGCTCTTTAAATGATCTACAGCCTCGTTGGAATGATTTGGATGCCAATCAGCACGTGAACAATGTGAAATATATTGGGTTGATGCTTGAGGTTAGATTTTTTTTCCAAAATATAAACTCATTCATTGAAAGCGGCCATGGAAAATTTCCTGGCAGTGACAAAATGTGGATTATTTACATTGAAAGAGGGTTAGATTCTTGATTTGTTGGTTTTTCACCTTTTCATTTTTAACCTTGAAAATGTGTCGGTTGTTTGGTTTGGATTCATGTTTTTCATATGAGAATGAACGAAATCAAAACATAAACCAATAAAGGTGCATCGATTTCGATTAGATTTGTCTTATCAGTTTATTATTGGTTTGTTTCTATTTATCATATAAATATTTTCATGAACTATGGAAAAAAATGTATATTTTTAAATGTATTTTGGGTTCCTATTGATTTCTTATCGGGTTTTATAAGTTTTGATCTGGTTTTTTAGAGTTGGTTTTGATGTCTTATTGGTTTAGATGCGGTCCGATTTGATTTTGATCTAGTTTGATTAGACTCGTTTTGGTTTCTATTTGTTCGATCGCTTTTATCGATTCAAAATAGGCTTTGATACCCCTACTTAAAGTGTCAGACGGTATTTGTATCAGCTGATACTTTCTCCTGAAGATCTTGGATCGGATATTTGTTTTTTGATCAAAATAAAATAGTATATATATATATATATATATTTTTTTTTTTTCAGACTGAAAATTAGTTAAAAAACCAACCTAATCCAAACTGATAGGATCAATCTATATCGAAATCATATCGATATCAACAAAAACCGATAATAATCCGATTCCCAATATTTCAATACCTTCATCCAAATCTAGCCTGGAAAAGAAGGAAATGGTTGAAACCCCAGAGGCATTTCTTATGTTTTCTTATGAAGTTTTACTTTGACATTGAATCCCTGGATGACATTAATGCAGAGTGTTCCCATATCGATGTTGAAGAGCCATGAGATTTATGAGATGAAAATAGAGTACAGGAGGGAATGTAGGGTGGATGATGCGCTGCAGTCCCTAACTAGTCAAGCAACTGATGATGACTACTACTTGGTGGGTGCTGGCGGAGGTGGTCATCATGAGTGCTTCCATTTTCTGCGTTTTGAGAATGGAGGTGTGGTTGCGAAAGGAAAGACCAAGTGGAGAGCTAGATGAAATGTGCTAACAACTAAGGACTTCAATGATCGTGGCCTTCTGGGTGATAATAATGACAATTAGAAAGTTTGTTTAAATTTGCTATCATGTTGCTCTTTTGATGTCTATAGATATGGATAATTTGTATATCAGACTGATGTTTGGGAATAATATTAAATTTATAAACTTTCATGAAAAAAAAAAAAAAAAACAGATATCTATAGGATATTTTGAGGCACATACTAAAATCTATAAGGGTTTATGAACCTTAAGATGGAGTGGTGAACGTTCTAACTTAATGGAGAAAAACTTTTTCCCAAGAAATAAGAGAAAAAGTTGGGTTTGCTGTCAGCATATACCGTATGCTAACACCCACTGTGTCTATCTCTCTCTTTCCCTTTTTAAAATAACCCTTCATATTCTTCCTAAATGTGCCTCCATTGGTGTTGTCTGCTAACTTACCGTACCGTAGCAACATACCTATCCCTCTTCCAATAAATAATTATTAGAGTTAAAAAAAGTTAGACATGTTGTTCTTGTGGGTGGTCAGCTCACAGTCATCACTTACTTCTCAAACAAAAAATAAGTTTCATGTTCCAATTTGATGCTTTAATAATGTTTGAAAAAAAAAAGTATTTATATTTTTGTATTTAATTATGGGGATAGGTATGCTACCGATATCAGGTATGTTATCGAATAGCACCAATAGGATCACATGATGGAGTATCATTCAGGAAGGATATGAGGGTCATTTTGAAAAAAGATAAGAGAAAGATAGATACAATGGGTGCTAACATACTTGATATCGGCGGTATACCCAACATTTTCCCTTAATTATGTATATTTATGTTATTTATTTTCTTGATGGAATAGATAATGATGCTTGGTTGTGTGGCCCTTACGCTAGCATGAGATCAATGATGGGAGCCTCTCAATCTATACCTAAGCATCCAAGAGGGGGTAAGGTGGTCATTTCATGCTCCAATGTCTTGGTGGAATGCACGATCGAGAAGCATTCTTTTCTCCATATTTTATAATTAGATAGACAGAATGTTGTTTTGTTGGAAGATAGGCACCGGTGGTTCCACAAAAATTTGAAAAATCTTTAGCTACCTAAATGGCCTACCATTACATTGATCCAGGAGGATTGAATCACTACGATTGTATGTTATAGGATGGGATATGATGAGAGAGAGAGAGAGAGAGAGAGAGAGAGAGAGAGAGAGAGAGAGAGAGAGAGAGAGAGAGAGAGAGAGAGAGAGAGAGAGAGATTGATTGATTTGAACGAATTGATGAACCCGTTTTTGGGCTCCCCCTTCCCCTATTTATATATAGAAGAGGAAGCATCCCTTCAAGGCATCCCATGGAATGGGCGTATCCATTGATTCCAATGACTTGGATTAAAAGATTCCAACCCAATTGCTAAGTGCTAATATGCAAGTGTCCCTTTAAGGTATCCATGGGGTGGGTGAGTCTTCTGATTTCAACGAGTGAGATTAAAAGATTCCAATCCAAGCACTAGGATTGTACCCTTACAAATGGAGGTTTTTATTAGAGAGAAACATTTCAACCACGTAGATGCTGTAATAACTCCTTGCCACATCTCAAAACTAAATGCCTACAAGAGAGTTTGACCAACCTTTATATAGTCTTTTTTTAGATGACTTGAAATGACATAATTGACCCCATGCACTAATTTTAGAACTACAATAAATCTCAAGTTTGAATCTCTAGCGTGTGTGGTGACTCAAAAAATAAAAAAAGCAAAACCGCAAACTTCGAACTTTTTTATTTTATTTTTTTACCAGGAACTTATCTGGTTCCTGACCGGACCCAAAAATTTTATTGATAAATGGTAAAAGAAGAAATACATTTGAGGTGATGGTGGAAGTTTCCAATGCTCTGATGCAAGATTTAAGGTCTTTAATGCTTTAATGCAAGACTCGATACTTTGATTCTCATTCCATATAAGTAATGAATTTCAAGTGAACTTTCCTTGTAGCTTACAAGTGAAGAGAAGTTTCTTGATATAGGGAAGAGTAAGAGGAGGTGGGAGCTGATTGGCCTTCTTGGAGCTGCTAAAGAGGACTGGGAAGTATGAACTTGGTTCTTGTGTTTGACTTGGTTTGGGACTTGACTTTATGGGCTTGGGCCTTCAATAATGCATATCACTTAAACCAAAAGGATTATAAAGTGATCAGCACAGAAAATTGGCCCAACTCAATACCAAAAAGAGTGCATTAAATACACATCGTCTAGCCATGGCCCTTATAATTTCCATAAGTATGTATACATCTCTCAAATTTTGTCCACTTCCAATGTGGTACTAAAGATTCCATATAAAAAGTGCATTGCCCAAAAACAATTACCATGAGTTAAAATACATATATATATATATATATATTGAAACTCATTTTATATCAAATACATTTAGTACAACAATCCCCATGAGTTTCAAAGGAGCCGAGACTATTAAAGGTGGCTCCTTACTTAAATCATTCAAACAAACCAAGCCTATCAAATGAAGCTCAACAAGTAGGACTTGAGCCCATCAAATACTCTCCTAAATAAAAGGATCTGAGCCCATCCAAATAGACCAGCAAATGATATCCCAAAATAGTGCATTGATCAGTATGTCAAAAAAAAAAAAAAAAAAAAATTTGAGGCTACAACTGCTCCACGACCATCCGGTTTTCTCGAGCTCTTTATCCAATGGTTGCGAGGGACCAATCTCTTAGGGGCCGTTTGATAATATTTTTATTTCTAAAGAATGTTCTTTTCCAGAGATGTTCATTTTCGATTCCATGTTGTGAGAATACTCTGGTGGAATAGAAACAACGTCTAGTAAGACTATTACAGAAATATCCTTAGAACAAGAAAAGAATAGAAACAATGTTTGGCAAACACTTTATATAAATTTACTTATGAACAATAAAATCATTAATCACATACATACCATTATGGTCAAATTTAACCTAAGTAAGGACAACAATAGAAGATATGATTAAGAGATCACAACAACAAATCAGTGGCAGTAGCTTCTTCACTACTATCCGTCTTCAAATACACTCTAGCAGCACCTCTTTAATAACAGTAGTTTTTCTCCATCCTCTTCAAATTTGGTCAACAGTGGCAACAACCATAGTACAACAACTTGTAAACTCTCAGATCAATCGGGCTGGGCTGGGCTGGTCTGGGCTTCCTCCTTTTAATAATAATGCATGTTGTAATGAATCAAAGCCTAGAAGCTGACTCACCAGTCCACCAATTTGTTGTCCAATGCAACAAACCATTCCAGTTCGGCCGAGACCAAGTGACTCTTTATTCAAAGTGGATTACTGACATCATTAAGAGACTTTGCTATCTTTATATAAAGTGCTACTGAAATATATAACAGAGCTGGCCAAAACTTAAACTCAATTGGTCTAATTAGAAAACCAGAATTGGTTTGGTGAGAACTGAACCGTTGAACCAATATTCAAGGTGCCCTTTGAACTGTGATCATACCAATTTTAAACATAAGGCTAAATTAAAATGGAACCATTGAAACCTGACCCATCAAATCTGAACCACCAAGGTTGAATCATGAACCATTAGTGAGTGACTCAACTAGGCCGACCATAATTGGCACTTGTGTTGATATCAATTCCAACACATATATACAAGTATTGCTCAACACAGCCAGGGATATTACTTACAAAAGTTGGACCCAAGAAAATCCACATAAATTTCTTTGGCCAGAGATGAAACAACAGTCCAAACTAGAAGCTAAGGAAAGAAAAGGCAAAGAAGGGATTAGTGTGTACCTGCATGCATCTTTGATCCTCAAGGCATCACTTTTTCATTAGCATCTTTCCATTCACTGCACTGTTTCATTCTTATGATGGAATAACAGAGCATGTTACAGAAAGGGCATGAAAAAATAACCAACAGAAAATGAAAAAATAACGTCAGTAGACTCAGGACCATTCTAAACACATGAGTAAATTTCTTCGAACATAGAAAATTGCAGGATTTGAAAAAGAAAAAGTGATAACCTAGGTCAGATTCTACATCATAGAAAAACTAAATTAAAATTGCAGGATTTGAAAAAGAAAAGGTGATAACCTAGGTCAGATTCTACATCATAGAAAAACTAAATTCTTAAATTGTTTTGACATAAATGATGCACTAAAAAAACTTCAATTAATAATTGTTTTGAAACCATCAATGAAACCATTGAAGCCTAGCGAGGTGAGAGGCTCGCGTCGACGAGGGAGAGGGTTGGGTTTTAGATGGGGGCCTTGCAGGTGAAGGGGAAGAAGGGTGTTTGCGGGTACTCATGACAGAAGGAAGGGGTGGCGGCAGGGTGTGCGGTGGGGGTTTTGGTGGGAGGGAGAGAAGGGGCTGCAATTGGGTTGCAGGTCTGGTTCTCGATGAGGTCGTGTGGTGGTGAGGCACATAAGTGATAGAGAAGAGAGGGGCTCATGTGGTGCTGGCGCATGGTGGTAGCAGGAGTGGTGTGGGAGAGCTGAGAGAGATGTTGTTGGATGAAGGATGGACACCTGAGCGGATACCGGCCTCGGCTTTGTGATTTTCAGGCTAGACCCCTGGGAGGAATGGAGTTGCAGGTAAGAATGGAGAGGGAGCTTGCGTTCCGTGAATGAGAAAAGGCTCACCACTTTTGAGGTTGTGCTTTTTGGGGTCGACGATTTTTTTTTATTAGGAACACCTTTAATTTTTAAATTGAGTTGCTCCTTTTTAAGTTGTGAAAAGAACAAACAAAACACCTTTTGGTGTTCTTGCAATCTATTTTATATTCATCATACCTTTTTTATTAGTTCATTCCGCAAAAATATAAAAATTAATCGGACATGTCAAATGCATTTTTTCCTATATGAATTCCAATAGAAGAACACCAGAAGCAATTTCACGGAGCGTTATCAAATGGCACCTTATTGTGGATCAAACAAGGGCAAATTCTTCCTCATTTGATCCTTTTTTTTTTTTAGTAAAAGATAATTTTATTAGAAAAAGAAAAAAGAAAATAGCAAAACTACGTCCAAGATTCTCCCCGTCCCACCTTCGGCATTGCCATCAGCAGGAAGAAGGAGAACCACTAATAGAATCTATAATGAGAACTTCCATCTGAGTCCCTCGCAAGGAGATCCAGAATGTAGTTGGGGAATCTTATGTTGGAACCCGACTCTCTTGATTCGTAGCATCTCTAGCATTTCTAGAATTTGCTTCCTAGAAATTGTGAGATATTTTCCAAGTAATCCTATCCAAGTAAGATTGCAGGAAATTTCCTCTTTGTAATGCAAACCACGAGATATTCCTTTGTTGAAATAGCATCTCAACCATACTCAAATCTGATTTGATCCATAAGTATTTAACATCCATTTCCTTAGCACGACTCAACCCCTTCTTAAGGCCTTCTACTTCAGCTTCAAAAACTCCAGTCACCCCCATATAAATTTTATGTGATCCCGAAATATGCCGCCCACACTTGCTCTATCAGAATTACCCAGAGAGCTACCATCAAAGTTCAATTTAACCCAATTTCTGGATGGATTGCACCAAAAAACCTCAAGAATATTTCTCTGATTAGCAGCTTGGATGGGGAGGCCGAGTCTCCTAAAACATTCGTCAAATGATCTATATAATCGACATACAATCCTTACTTACTAGATATGGGGTGACGTAGGCTGTTAGCCTATGTCATTGAAAGTACTTAGTAGGGTGAGTCAAGATCAGGCCAAGGGCAAGGCCCGTCTCAAAAAGGCAAGGTCTCCAAGACGACGCTAAGACTAGGGTCAAGAACACCATGCTCAAGATCAAGAGCCAAAGACAAGCTTGAAAGCTGTCCATTCTTTGGATTACAGAAAGAAGAAAGTTTCGTCTCGTTCCATTGGCAAGCAAGCCAGGCAATATGGTTCACTATCTTTCTTTTGAAGTGAGTCATCGAGTATTTTCTTCTCTCTCTTTTCGGAAAGTAGGTCTAGGCAAGGCAGGAAGAGGGTGCAAGATAGATATAAGTCTTATTCATTGGATGGTACAACACACACACACATATATATATATATATATATTTTATAGGATAGAGAACGCTGCCTAGTTGCATGGCCATTGCGTTAGCACAGGGGCTAATGGGAGCCTGCCCCTAGGCATCCAAGACTGAGGGAGGGTGGTCTTTTCGTGGGAAAAAAATCGTCTGCAATTCCGATCTCGTACAATTCCGTGCAATACCACCTTCAGACGGTGACACGTGTATTGATACCAATACAATGGTCCAGATCTGATTTAAATGCCTCTTCACTGATTTAATGTTTTATTAGTTGTACCAGATCTGGACCATTGTATTGGTATCAATACACGTGTCACCGTCTGAAGGTGGTATTGCACGGAATTGTACGAGATTGGAATTGCAGACGATTTCAACCCCTTTTCGTGTGACAGCCTAATTTGGGAAACCGTGGTGATGATGCAGCTGACACAAGTTTTTGGATCTTCGAAGTGCTCTTCGGAACTTTGAAGATTTTCAATCTAAGTTTTTAGTTCAATCCATTTTTTGCCAAAATAGTATTTTTTTAGCTTCCCTCCTTTAAGAGTTCTTGGTTTTTACTGAAAGTAGAAATCCCTCCCCCCTTCAGGTTCTTTGGGTCTACGAAGAGATCTTTGTCAAGATCCGGAGTTCTGTTCAGATCTTCAAAGTGTTCTTCGGAGCTTTGGGGATCTTCAATCCATTTTTAGGTCAATCTATTTTTTTCCAAAAATAGCTGTTCCTAGTGGAAACTCTGCCCAAGTACCCCTGGAAACTTTCCAAAAATAGCCATTCCCAACGGAAGTTCTTCCAGAGTTCCACCTCAGCCTAGCCCTCCCATAGCCAATTCCTAGCGGAAGCTCTACCCGATTGTCCCTGGAATCTTTCAAAAAATAGCCATTCCCAATGGAAGTTCTGCCAGAGTGCGACCCCAGCCTAGCCCTCCCATAGCCTATCCCCAGCGGAAGCTTTGTCAGAGTGCCACCTCATCCTAAGCCCAGAAATAGCCTTCCATAGCCAAAGCCTTGTTCAAATCCAAATCTAGAAATAGCCTTCCCTAGCTGAAGCTCTGTCCGAATTGAAATCGAAAAGTAATTGTTCCTAGCCAGACTCTGTCCGAATATCATCACAGTCAACATCTCTCAAGAAAGGTCACCAACTTTCTGATCTATAGTAGGTACATGCTAGCGTGTGCATGCTATAGTAGGTACATGCTAGCGTGTGCAACCTATGGGAGGGCAAACTCGAGCATCTTCAACATAGGGCAGCATGGTCTTTCTGAATCCACCGTGTCTAAGCGTAGGCACGTGCAATCGGGAATAGTGATTGATCTAAATGTCACCAACTTCCATTACACTCTCGACATGGAATCAAGTATCGGTATTGGATTGGCCGGATAGGATTGGTATCAGCTAAGACTGATCCCGATACTTTACCTGAGATGGGTATCGGTATCATCCTGGGTATCGGATATCGATCCGGATCATCTGATCCGACCCCATCCATAAAAAAAAATATTTTTTTAAAACTTAAACTGGACGAACACGAGAGA
>NC_056568.1:2090968-2095551 GCF_013358625.1 Macadamia integrifolia | reverse complement strand
GGCTAAATTAAAATGGAACCATTGAAACCTGACCCATCAAATCTGAACCACCAAGGTTGAATCATGAACCATTAGTGAGTGACTCAACTAGGCCGACCATAATTGGCACTTGTGTTGATATCAATTTCAACACATATATACAAGTATTGCTCAACACAGCCAGGGATATTACTTACAAAAGTTGGACCCAAGAAAATCCACAGAAATTTCTTTGGCCAGAGATGAAACAACAGTCCAAACTAGAAGCTAAGGAAAGAAAAGGCAAAGAAGGGATTAGTGTGTACCTGCATGCATCTTTGATCCTCAAGGCATCACTTTTTCATTAGCATCTTTCCATTCACTGCACTGTTTCATTCTTATGATGGAATAACAGAGCATGTTACAGAAAGGGCATGAAAAAATAACGTCAGTAGACTCAGGACCATTCTAAACACATGAGTAAATTTCTTCGAACATAGAAAATTGCAGGATTTGAAAAAGAAAAAGTGGTAACCTAGGTCAGATTCTACATCATAGAAAAACTAAATTAAAATTGCAGAATTTGAAAAAGAAAAAGTGATAACCTAGGTCAGATTCTACATCATAGAAAAACTAAATTCTTAAATTGTTTTGATATAAATGATAAACTAAAAGAACCTCAATTAATAATTGTTTTGAAACCATCAATGAAACCATTGAAGCCTAGCGAGGTGCGAGGCTCGCGTCGACGAGGAGAGGGTTGGGTTTTAGATGGGGGCCTTGCAGGTGAAGGGGAAGAAGGGTGTTTGCGGGTACTCATGATAGAAGGAAGGGGTGGCGGCAGGGTGTGCGGTGGGGGTTTTGGTGGGGGGGAGAGAAGGGGCTGCAATTGGGTTGCAGGTCTGGTTCTCGATGAGGTCGTGTGGTGGTGAGGCACATAAGTGATAGAGAAGAGAGGGGCTCATGTGGTGCTGGTGCATGGTGGTAGCAGGAGTGGTGTGGGAGAGCTGAGAGAGATGTTGTTGGATGAAGGAGGGATACCTGAGCGGATACCGGCCTCGGCTTTGTGATTTGCAGGCTAGACCTCTGGGAGGAATGGAGTTGCAGGTAAGAATGGAGAGGGAGCTTGAGTTCCGTGAATGAGAAAAGGCTCACCACTTTTGAGGTTGTGCTTTTTGGGGTCGACGATTTTTTTTTATTAGGAACACCTTTAATTTTTAAATTGAGTTGCTCCTTTTTAAGTTGTGAAAAGAACAAACAAAACACCTTTTGATGTGATTGCAATCTATTTTATATCCATACCTTTTTTATTAGTTCATTCTGCAAAAATATAAAAATTAATCGGACGTGTCAAATGCATTTTTTCCTATTTGTATTCCCACTGAATAGAAGAACACCAGAAGTAATTTCACAGAGCGTTATTAAATGGCACCTTATTGTGGATCAAACAAGGGCGAATTCTTCCCCATTTGATCCTTTTTTCTTTTTTTACTAAAAGATAATTTTATTAGAAAAAGAAAAAAGAAAATAGCAATACTACGTCCAAGATTCTCCTCATCCCACCTTCGGCATTGCCATCAGCAGGAAGAAGGAGAGCCACTAATAGAATCTATAATGAGAACTTCCATCTGAGTCCCTCGCAAGGAGATCCAGAATGTAGTTGGGGAATCTTATGTTGTAACCCGACTCTCTTGATTCGTAGCATCTCTAGCCAAGTAATCAGCAATAGAATTTGCTTCCTAGAAATTGTGAGATATTTTCCAAGTAATCCTATCCAAGTAGGATTGCAGGAAATTTCCTCTTTGTAATGCAAACCACGAGATCTTCCTTTGTTGAAATAGCATCTCAACCATACTCGAATCTGATTTGATCCATAAGTATTTAACATCCATTTCCTTAGCACGACTCAACCCTTTCTTAAGGCCTTCTACTTCAGCTTCAAAAACTCCAGTCACCCCCATATAAATTTTATGTGATCCCGAAATATGCCGCCCACACCTGCTCTATCAGGATTACCCAGAGAGCTACCATCAAAGTTCAATTTAACCCAATTTCTGGATGGATTGCACCAAAAAACCTCAAGAAAATTTCTCTGATTAGCAGCTTGGATGGGGAGGCCGAGTCTCCTACAACATTCGTCAAATGATCTATATAATCAACATACAATCCTTACTTACTAGATATGGGGTGACGTAGGCTGTTAGCCTATGTCATTGAAAGTACTTAGCAGGGTGAGTCAAGATCAGGCAAAGGGCAAGGCCAGTCTCAAAAAGGCAAGGTCTCCAAGACGACGCTAAGACTAAGGTCAAGAACACCATGCTCAAGATCAAGAGCCAAAGACAAGCTTGAAAGCTGTCCATTCTTTGGATTACAGAAAGAAGAAAGTTTCGTCTCGTTCCATTGGCAAGCAAGCCAGGCAATATGGTTCACTATCTTTCTTTTGAAGTGAGTCATCGAGTATTTTCTTCTCTCTCTTTTCGGAAAGTAGGTCCAGGCAAGGCAGGATGAGGGTGCAAGATAGATATAAGTCTTATTCATTTGATGGTACAGCACACACACACATACACATATATATATATATATATATATTTTTTTATAGGATAGAGAACGCTGCCTAGTTGCATGGCCATTGCGTTAGCACAGGGGCTAATGGGAGCCTGCCCCTAGGCATCCAAGATTGAGGGAGGGTGGTCTTTTCGTGTGACAGCCTAATTTGGGAAACCGTGGTGATGACGCAGCTGACATTCTTTTTTAATTAACTAGGTCAGAATCCTCTACTGTAAATGGTGAGTAACAATGAGGATCCAACAATTGGGAGGGTCTTGACATGCACCTCAGCCGTTGGATCCTCACTGCCACTCACCGCTCCCCACAGATGATTTTGGTGCCATTAACTCATACTTATACTCCATTAGAAGATCACAAGACAGGTGAACCAACGCTAATGGCCTACATCTCTTAAAACAAAAGTGTCGTAAGTTTGAAGAAATATAATCATGACATAAGATGGTAACGTAAAATCCATAAGGTCCAAATGTCTAGTGGCAAAGTATACATATACATAAAAGGATAAGTCGTTTTCTTTTGATTGCATGCCTGCTTAATCCATGGCACTTGGTTTAATTATGTCATATGTTCTTTCTTTCTTGTTCGGATACATGATTATCATAATATGTTTATTTTATTAAAAAAAAAAAATCTACAACCCAATTCACCCCCTCTTGGGTTGTCTTTAGTCCAAATTTTCATACTTTCCTCCTATTAGTTCAAAAAACCCACTTTTTGCCCCTATTGGTTAGGAAATTCCCCTTTCCCTCCCCATTGGTTTAAGGATCCTATAAATACCCCACTCCCTTTGGTTTTTCACACCAACATCACAACCCCACAACCACCCTTAGAGAGAAGCTTTGCCTTCTCTCCTCTCTCCTCCCCCTTTGAGTTTCTTCGGGTCTTCGGAGCTATATTTGTCAAGTTTTTGGATCTTCGAAGTGTTCTTCGGAACTTTGAAGATTTTCAATCTAAGTTTTTAGTTCAATCCATTTTTTGCCAAAATAGTATTTTTTTAGCTTCCCTCCTTTAAGTGTTCTTGGTTTTTACCAAAAGTAGAAATCCCTCCCCCCTTCAGGTTCTTTGGGTCTACGAAGAGATCTTTGTCAAGATTCGGAGTTCTGTTCAGATCTTCAAAGTGTTCTTCGGAGCTTTGGGGATCTTCAATCCATTTTTAGGTCAATCTATTTCTTTCCAAAAATAGCTGTTCCTAGTGGAAGCTCTGCCCAAGTACCACTGGAATCTTTCCAAAAATAGCCATTCCCAACGGAAGCTCTTTCAGAGTTCCACCTCAGCCTAGCCCTCCCATAGCCAATTCCTAGCGGAAGCTCTACCCGACTACCCCTAGAATCTTTCAAAATTCAAAAAATAGCCATTCCCAATGGAAGTTCTGCCAGAGTGCGACCCCAGCCTAGCCCTCCCATAGCCTATCCCCAGCGGAAGCTTTGTCGGAGTGCCACCGCATCCTAAGCCAAGAAATAGCCTTCCCTAGCCAAAGCCTTGTTCAAATCCAAATCTAGAAATAGCCTTCCCTCGCTGAAGCTCTGTCAGAATTCAAATCGAAAAGTAATTGTTCCTAGCCAGACTCTGTCCGAATATCATCACAGTCAACATCTCTCAAGAAAGGTCACCAACTTTTTGATCTATAGTAGGTACATGCTAGCGTGTGCAACCTATGGGAGGGCAAACTCGAGCATCTTCAACATAGGGCAGCATGGTCTTTCTGAATCCACCGTGTCTAAGCGTAGGCACGTGCAATCGGGCAGGGTTACTTTCTTTAGACAAAATAAATAAGTACAGAGAGTATTGATTGATCTAAATGTCACCAACTTCCATTACACTCTCGGCATGGAATCAAGTATCGGTATTGGATTGGCCGGATAGGATTGGTATCAGCTAAGACCGATCTCGATACCTTACCTGAGATGGGTATCGGTATCGTCCTGGGTATCGGATATTGATCCGGATCGTCCGATCCGACCCGATCCATAAAAAAAAATATTTTTTTAAAACTTAAATTGGACGAACACGAGAGAGAGAGAGAGAGAGAGAGAGAGAGAGAGAGAGAGAGAGAGAGA
>NC_056568.1:2066712-2090948 GCF_013358625.1 Macadamia integrifolia | reverse complement strand
AATTTTTTAAAAAAAAAAAAAAAAAAAAAAACCTATTAGTAAAAGTGAAGAGTGAAGACAATATGGTACTTGGTTTTTTGTTTTTAACTTCCATACTATCTATAAGAAAAAAATCTCATCTTCTTATAGCCCATTGAGTAAGGAGAAGCTAAAGCTAGCAATATCTCATTTTCTTGTAGCCCATTGGGCTATTTTATCTTGGGACTCCTAGAGTTTTTGGAATATTAGATGCATGTATACAAGTAATAATCTCTCAAATTGCATGAGTATACTACCGTTTTTTTGAAAACTATACATTTAATACTTGTACCGTTCGTTTTCGTCCGTTTGCCGTTCCCTATTTTTTTGATCATTTTTTTGATCGTATCGTTCATCGTTTTTATCTGTTTAAAACCCGTACCGTATGTTTCTGTTTTTTTGCCATTCCCGTTTTAACTAACAGTGGTGGTGATCGGTTCCCGTTTTAACTAACAGTGGTGGTGATCGGTGGCTGTTGTGAATAATGGTGGTGATTGTGGTCGTCTTGAGCGAGAAAAACGATCGTTCGGTAGCAGAATCTGAACCGACTCGGATAATGGTAGTAGGGAACGAGTCGTCAATCAAAGGATACCCACATGCATCCATCAGCAGCCACAGTGCATTTGATTAGACACTCCAAAGATCATCCGCTCCAACACCTCCGGCTTCAAGCTCCTCTTCCTCCATGTTCAAGTCCCTGACGAGGATGGGTTTAATGACATGGACATCATTTATGCATCACCTGGAGATTTTCACGATATGAAACACAGAGACAAGATTAGAGGGCTTCACTTGCTGGAGTACTTCGTTGGGTGGTCTCATGAAATTGAGGTTCCTTGTAAAGCATGGATCAAAAAAGGTGATCCAAAGGAAGTGATATGCCATGAGGTGAAGCGAGTTCGGCCTGATCTTCTGGTTGTAGAAAATCATGGGCTTGGCCTTTTCAAAAGTTGTTTGTTGGATTTTCTGGATTTTTTTAGATTTTTTTTAAATTTTTTTTACCGACCCTAACCGATACCATGACCGATCCAGAAAAATTGTACGATTTCCCATTCTTAAACGATCGTAGACCGATCTTTACGGATCTGATCCTTATCGTATCGGTTTTGGTTGTGACCGATACCGATACCGAGTTTTAAAACCTTCACTCTTGGACGTTAGTCTTAGTAAATGGAAAACTTCAAAGTTCCAACAACAGGAAAAGTAAAACCACGACATGTAAGTTTATTAGAGCCCATAGCATTAATTGATAAAAATAGTAGAATTTGGACGTTGCATGGGACGAAACAAAGAATTAAATGCCAACAGAATTTAATTAAATGCCAATAGAATCTACCAAATTCAATGATTTGAATGGGTCTTCAAAAATTCTACAAAAAAACAGAATGGGTCTTCAACAAGAATATGAAATTAGAAAATGCCAAGGCAGGTGGGGTGGTCTATAAAAGCAGGCTAGTATATGGCACCAGAAGGTACAACTTCAAGGATTTACAGAAGTCCAGATACAATAGAAGTGTTTTAGTTTTAGCTTTAAGATGGCTGCAACCATTGCCGGCATCACATTGCTTTTTCCATCTCCGGTATCTACTCCGGCGAAGAGAACTACAAGGATGATGCTTGGAAGAAAAGTCGACTCTTTGGGTACTAATGGAATGAAGTCTTCTTCTTCTTCTTCTTCCTCTGCTAGAGCAACTTCCACAAAAGATGGGGTTGGGTCCACAACCTTGAAGATGGAACCTCAGAAGCTGTGGAAGCTACTCGACAGAAAGGAGAGGGAAGAGCCCATGGTTATAGTTGCCGACCCATTTGCTCTTGAAGAGGTTGGGAAGGACAGGCGTATTTTCTGTGAGAAGTTCACTATTAGATCTTATGATATGGGCCCTAATCATACGGCAACCATAGAGACTTTACTGAATCTTTTACAGGTTTGATTTAACTTTTAGAGATTAATTCATATTATTGACACTTGTTAGGTTTTCACCATTCCCACATGAGCATACCTGAGGTGGGTCTCCCTGATAGAGGAGCCCTGTCACCTATCTGGGTGAAGCTCTCAGACAGAGAGAGGGAGATTATTGTTTTATTTTTCTAGATGTTTTAATTATATATAAATACAGTTGGTGAGCAATGAACTTAGTACGAGCCATAAACTTGGATGTCCTAAGCTCGATTCTCACTAGGTACACCTTGGGTCACCCACACGAGGTGTTTTTTATGTTTTCTTCACTGCTTTCAGTGAAAGTTGAGTAGTTCAGGCAGAAGACTTGTCGTTAACATTTATTTTATTTTTAATTATGTTCTAATTATGCAAATCCATCCCTGTGATATTGTGCAGGAAACAGCTCTAAATCATATTAAAAGTATGGGGATTTTAAAAGATGGCTTGGGTTCAACACCAGCGATGAGTGGAAGGAACCTGATATGGGTATTATCTAAGATGCATGTTGTTGTGGATCACTATCCTTCTTGGTAAGTTCAAGAGGTTTATGAATGTGATAAAATTAAACCGCCTTATACAATAGTTTGACCCTCGTACCTCACTCTACTTGTTATAATATTAATAGATTAATGGTAATAATAAAGTGACTCAATGGGCCCTTTTTTGGGTTCTGATCTGCCCCTTCGTGGGTCCATTGTCTGGCTCATTATGGTACATCCTCCATTCAGGACAAATTTTAATTTCCTTCAAATTTCTGTTTGTTTCTAGTGAAAAAGCATGCAAATAGAAAATTTAATAATAATAAAAAATTTATACTTGCTTCTTAATAAAAAGGACTAAATCACTTACAACAAGAAGGGGAATATTGATGGTATTGTCCCAACTTGTTTTTTTAATGAGTAGGATGGTTGTTGATAAAAAATGATCTTATTGCATTTGTTTTGTGGTTGATGGGAGCTTAATTCCTACGTATCCATGGTAGGAAATTTTCTTATATACTTATTTTAAGTGCTAACACTTATTAAATGACTGATCAAATGTGACCTGAATTTTGTTGACAAGTTAACCTTAGATACTTTTCTCACATGTTAAGTTTCATTCGTTTTGACAAGAGGATAATTGACGACATTAGATTTTGAAATTTAACACATGACTAATTATTCGATAAGTGACGTTTTGAATTATTTTAATTGAATTGAAGGGGTGACGAAGTACAAGTTGATAATTGGTTTATTGCATCTGAAAAGAATGGCCAGCGAACTGATTGGATTATTCGTGATCGCCAAAATGGAAAAAGTCTCGCACGAGCTACGAGGTTCGAATTAGTAATTTCATCTCAACTAATTCATGAACTTACAATTAAGCTACTGTTTTATATTTAGGTGTTGTTTCTCTATGTAAGTTTTTTTTTTGGTTCTAATTCCTATTTTGATATTGATATTTAATCAGTACGTTCCAAGCGATGAATAAAGAAACAAGAAAACTATCTAAAATTCCAGAGGAGGTCAGAAGAGAAATGGAAAGTCATTACATAGAGTGTCCTATTCCTATTCCAGATGATCACGAGGACAGCAGTAGATCAATAGCAAAGTTTGACAGCAACAGAATGGATTGTGTTCGAACCAGTCTAACCGTAAGTATGAGATTAATTATTGGGATATATCCCATCAAGATTCCAGCTTTGGTATTTTATTTTACTTCTTTAATAATGATTTTTTAAGCTCTTTAAATAATCTGCAGCCTCGTTGGAATGATTTGGATGCCAATCAACACGTGAACAATGTGAAATACATTGGGTTGATGCTTGAGGTAAGATTTTTTTTTTTTTGGCCAAAATATAAATTCATTCATTGAAAGCAGCCATGGAAATTTCTGGCAATGACCAAGTGTGGATTTACATTGAAAGAGGGTTAGATCCTTGATTTGTTCGTTTTTCAACTTTCCTTTTTAAAACTTAAAAAGGTGTCAATCGCTTGGTTTGGATTGATTTTGATTTGCGTTCATGGTTTTCATATGAGAACGAGTGAAATCACAAAAGTGCATCGATTTCGGTTAAGTTTCTTTTACCGATTTGTTATTGGTTTAGTTTCTGATTTATCATATAAATATATTCAAAAAGTATGAAAAAAAATGTATGTTTCTTTTAATGTACTTTTATGAAAAAAAAATGTATGTTTCTTTTAATGTATTTTGGGTTGCTATCGATTTCTTATCGGGTCATATCAGTTTTTTTCTTCTTTTTTTTCGTTTAATTTGTTGTCTTATTGGTCTAGATGCGGTCCAATTTGATTTTGGTTTCACAAAACCCCACCATCAAACATGATCCAATAATGGCTCTGGTTTAATTCGACTTGTTTCAGTGTCTATTGGTTCGATGGTTTTGTGGATTCAAACTAGCCAGATCGTATTTGTATTAGCTGATACTTTCTCGGGAAGATCTAGGATCAGATATTAGTTTTTGCATCAAGCATAAAATTGTAAAGATATATATTTTTTATTAAAAAATAGTGAAAAAAACCAACCTATTCAAACCCATAGGATCAATATATACCGACATCGTATCGATATCAACCAAGGATTTAGGGATGATATTGGTATTGGTATCGGTCTCTGCCGATACCGATCCGATACTCATCTGGATCAGATCGGATCGGATTAGTGGGTAGCGGTCGATTTTGCCCCTACTTTTTATAAAACGTACTATTTTTTTTTTACTATTTTACCCCTGAAACGATCTAAATCGATCAGGGATCGGGGATCGATCTCAGCACTACCAATCCGATACGACCGATCCCAGACCGATACTTGAAACAAAGATATCAACAGACACCATAATGATCCGATTCCCAAGATTTAAATACCTTGGCGCAACTCTAGCCTGGCAAAGGAGTTGAAAGCCAGAGGCATTTCTTATGTTTTATCTTGACATTGATTGATTCCCTGGTGATATTAATGCAGAGTGTTCCCATAGCGATGTTGAAGAGCCATGAGATTTGTGAGATGAAAATAGAGTACAGGAGGGAATGTAGGATGGATGATGCGCTGCAGTCCTTAACTAGTCAAGCAACTGATGATGAGTACTGCTTGGTAGGTGCTGGCGGAGGTGGTCTTCATGAGTGCTTCCACTTTCTGCGTTTTGAGAATGGAGGTGTGGTTGCGAAAGGAAGGACCAAGTGGAGAGCTACATAAAATATGCTAACAACCAAGGACTTAAATGATCGTGGCCTTGTGGATGATAATAATGACAATTAGAAAGTTTGTTTAAATTTGCTACTATGTTGCTATTTTGATGTCTATAGATATGTATAATTTGTATATCAGACAGATGTTTAGGAATAATATCAAATTTATGAATTTTCATGAAGGAAAAAGGAAAAAAATAATCAAGTATCCATAGGGTATTTTGAGGGGACATACTAAAATCCTATAAGGGTTTATGAACTTTAGGATGGAGTGGTGAATGTTCTAACCCAATGGAAAGAAAAAAAGAACTTTCTCTAAAAAACTAGTTATCGAAGTTAATAATATCTAGTTAGGCATGTTACTCTTGTGGGTCGTCAACACATAGTTATCACTTCTCAAACAAAAAATAACTTTCATGTATCAATTTGATGCTTTAATAATTTTTTGAATAAACAATTATATATATGTGTGTGTGTGCGTATTTAATTATATATATTATGTATTTATTTAAATTCTATAGATAATGATGCTTAGTTGTGTGGCCTCTAAGCGAATATGAGGCCAATGATGGCAGCCTCTCAGCATGCACCCAAGCATCCAAGAGGGGGTAGGGTGGTCATATGTCATGCTCCCATATCAAGGTACAGGAGAGTAATACTGAGAAACATTCTTTTCTCCATATTTTGTAATAAGATAGAAAGAATGTTGTTTTGTTGGAAGGTTGGATAAGATGCTTCCATAGAAATTTGAAAATTCTTTAGCAACCTAAATGGCCTACCATCGACATTGATCCTTGAGGATTTTTTATTTTTTTGCTAGAAATTGAGAATTTTATTAATCAAGAAAATGAATGGAAATGAAAAATACATGCATAAAAACCCTGACTCTAAAACTCCCCACCTTCGGCATTGCCATCAGCAAGGAGAACTAGAGGTACATGAAGTATGATTCAATCATTCCCACCTTAGGCATTGCCATTAGCAGCGAAGACTGAATTCTTCAGCAGAAACGATATCGTGGATGAGAAGCAACATCATGTGCTAGCTCTCCACTTATATGTTGGAAACAAAACATCTAATTTTGAAACGCAAGATTTTGCCACATCCTAAGCAAGGTAGTCAGCCACTGTGTTAGGCTCCCTAAAACAATGCGAGATTTTTCTTCTTATATTATTTAAGAATGGATTAAAAGACATCCAATTCTGCATTGCATACAAAGGTATTGTATTTCAATGGATAGAAGTAACCACTACTATCGAATCCGTTTCTATCCATAGCAATTCCACTCTTCTTTCCTTTGCTAACCGAATTCTTTCTGTAAGGGCTTTAAATGCTGCTACATAGTTTGACGAGATACCAATATAGCACGAGAAAGAGGCCATAGTTTTTCCCCTATGATCTCTGAAGACTCCTCCTACACCAGCTCTTCCCGGATTTCCTAACGACAACCATCAACATTTAACTTTGTCCACCCTCGTTGAGGCTTACACCAATAGGTTCCAATAATTTGTTGAGGATATGATTGAGCTACTTTCAAACCCAAATGATGGCGGCTTAACAGGTCCTTTTGATCCATTATTTTTTCCTTCACAATATCAATGGATTCCCTTAACTCCCTCTTTATTCTTTCCCTGATAAACTGAGACGATTGTGTTTTCCCTTCCTGTTTTCTATTGTTTCTTTCTCTCCATCCGCAACTAGTAACAGCCCCATAGCCCATGTTTCCTTCAACTTCATGATTCTTCTTTTCCTAAGCCACCATTGAACTAGCTACTCCAAGTCAGTGATGCAAGGCCATGATACTGCAAAACAGTCCAAAAAATTCTCCCATATTCCCATTGTGAACCTGCATGTTGTGAAAATATGATCAATAGATTCCATCGCAGAGCAACATAAGTCACTCTTGGATACCAGAGGAATGCACTTTGCTGCTATAATCTCATCTGTGGGGAACTTTCTATGCATCAACCTCCACCCAAAAAGGGACTGCCTTGGCTGCAACTTCTTACCCCATACAATTGAGTACCATGAGACTTTTGGTTCTGTCTTCTTATTTCGTTCCAAGCTGAAGCAGTATTAAAGAATCCCAATGATGTGCAGCTCCAAACACAATGATCCTCTATTTTTAAGCAGGAAGACTAATCTCTCTTTGCAAATTGAAACAGCTCCTTAGACCATAAGTAGTATCTGGGATCACCCACTTGTAGTTCCATATCAGATCAGCAACTGTCATAGTCGATCTGTCAATAGATTGGTCAATTATATTACATATTTCCTGAATAGAACTCTGCCCAATCCAAACATCCTTCCAAAGTCTTATTGATTTTCCATTTCCTACAATCCATTGCTCTTATGTTGAGACAAAAGACCACATTTTCCGAATGCCAGGCCAGATAGAGGAAGATTTAAATGATTTCCTGAAATTTTCATTACTAGTGTATCTACCTTTGAAAAACTTACTTAGTCCTGTGTTTCCATGCTTTATATTCCAAACTTGCTTGCAGAGAAGAGCTTTGTTAGTAGCTCGAAGTCTTCTTATACCTAGACCTCCTTCTTCTTTAGGCTTGCAGACTTAGCCCCGTTTGACTGTCACTACCTTAACACTATCCATATCCCCTATCCAAATGAAAATTTTCATCCATTTTTTCATCATTGTCACAAGGGAATTTGGCCACCAATAGACAAAGAAGCTATGCACAGGCATTCTTATTGTAACAGATCGCACCAACTGGACTCTACCTGCCATAGAGAGGAGCTTCCCTTTTCAGCCTGACAGTCGATCTCTTACTTTATCCAGAACAGACATCAGAGCTTGCTTTTTTAGCCTGCCTTTAAAGATTTGCACCCCTAAGTATTTGGTTGGGAAAGTGCATATTTGAATTCCCAGAGTCTCAGATATTCTTTGCTTTCTGTCAACAGAAATTCTCCCCATAAAAAATTTACTTTTCTCCAAGTTCACACATTGCCCTGAGAACTCCTGGTACTGCCTTAAGAACATTTTTAGATTCCCCACATAGCAAACTGATGCATTCCTAAAGAGAAATATATCATCAGCAAACATCAAATAAACAGGGACCAAAATACCTCTTGGGCCATTTAAAGCTTTAATTTTATTTTCAATGACAAGACGTTTCAACCCTCTACTTAATACTTCTTCTGCTAATATAAATAGAATGGGAGACACTGGATCCCCTTGCCTCAGACCCCTCCCAACTCCAAAGTTCCCAATAGGTCCTCCATTAAGAAGAATAGAAAAGTTTGAAGAAGATAAAATTTGAGAAATCCACTTTATCCACTTCTCTGAGAAGCCAAATTTCCTTAGCACCATGAGAATAAAATTCCAGGAAATTGTGTCAAAAGCTTTCTAAATATCTATCTTCACTCCCATTCCTCTTCCTCTCATTGAATCATTCATTATATTAGCAAGCTCAGAGGCCATACTGATGTTTGAGTGTATTACTTTGCCTCGCAAAAATGCACCCTACTCTTCCGATATGAGCCTGGGGAGATAAAAAGAGATCCTTGTGGCCAGAATCTTGGACAACACTTTCAATAAAAGTTACCCATACACAATGGTCTAAATTTATCTAAAGTGTTAGCTCCATCAATCTTAGGAATTAACACAAGAAAGTTGTCATTTGTACCTCTAGGCATTTGCTCTGTGATGAAAAACTCTCTTAACCGCTCTGAAAAAGTCCTTCGAGACAATCTCCCAACAGTGATGAAAGAAAGGCCCAAGGAATCCATCCGGGCCTGGAGAGCTATCTAGATCGAAGTCCCAAACCGCTCTCTTGATTTCAGTTGCATCTAGAACAATATCCATGGTGAGAAGGTCAACCTCATCAATTAGGGTTGGAATACTATCCAACAATTCCATATGATCAACTTTTGGAGCTTCTCTGAGAAAGTCTTCATAATATGAGATCATATTATCGGATATTGCTTCCCGATCAATAGCTATAGTCCCATCCTTGTGACGCACCCTTCAAATAGCATTTTTGGCTCAACAATTCTTTGCATAGAGGTGAAAGTTCCTATCACCTTGTTTCAGCCATCTGAGTCTTGACTTTTCAGCCCACAGCTTCTCATGGTTTTGTAATGCCTTTAAATAGGCAGTTTTGGCATCTGCTTCCTTCCCAAACAATAGATCATCAATACACCTGACTTCAATTTCCTACTGCACAGCCACAAGAGCCTCCTTTGTTTTAATTAATTCTTCTTTAAAATTTGGAAATATTAATGTAGACCAGCTTCTGATGTGTGTTATAGAATGGGATATGACTTCTATATGTGTATGTATGAGAAAGAGAGATAGAGATAGAGAGAGAGAGAGAGAGAGAGAGTTGAAACGATTTATCGACCCGTTTCTGGGCTCCCCCTTCACCTATTTATAGAAGAGGAAGCATCCCTTCAAGGCATCCCAGGGAATGGGTGTGTCCATTGATTCCAACGACTTGGATTAAAAGATTCCAACCCAAGTGCTAATATGCAAGTGTCCCTTGAGGTACCCATAGTGTGGGTGAGTCTTCTGTTTTCAATGATTTAATGAGATTAAAAGATCCCAATCCAAGCAGGATTGTACCCCTACAAATGGATGTCTCTATTAGAGCTACATTTTAATTATGTAGAGGCTCTAATAAGTAATAACTCCTTTCCACTTGAGCCCAAGTTCAAACCCAAATGTGTGGTGCAAACCTCCAAAGGGGTGTTGAAACTCGGATCAAGAGAGTATTCACAGTTAGCCATTTTAAAGAAAAAAATCTGGATAGAGAGGGTGCTGGTTTGCGCCACTCTTATGCGAAAGTCTTAGGGAAATCATTATGGCCAGCCATAGATTCCCTTCCTGAACCGTTTCAAGCTGGGAATATTCGGCGGGTGGTATTCAGCAGAGAGATTATGAATCAAAGAGGCAAATTTTCCATTTCGCTTTAATTGGTAGGGTTAATTTCTGTTTGATTTCCTTGGATGCACTGAGAGTAGAGGCTCAAGAGAAGTGGAACTTAAGACAAGGGGTGACAGTGCATCCTCTGGGAAAGGGGTATGTGATTTTTCAATTTTAGTGTGAAGGAGATAAGGCAGCGGTGTGGATGAGAAGCCCTCTTAGGGTTGGAGAACAGGTGATTCGCTTCCAACATTGGAAGCCTGATTTTAATATTCACGAGAAGTAGTCCTTCATGAACCTTGTCTAGATCCATTTTCTTGATATGCCGCTAGACTACTGGCATGAAAATGTCCTTTTGTCTATTGCAAAGGCAGTGGGACGCCCTATTGCTTTGGATAGGAGAACAAGACAAGGTTTGTTAGGTTATTTTGCAAGGGTGCTGGTAGAGATTGATATTTATGATTCAACAATGAGGGTGGAGGAAGTTCAAGTCGAAAGGTTTGACCCTGGAACTACCCAAGTTTATGGCTTCTATCAAAAGGTGGTCTATGAAGATAATGTTGAGCGATTTGGGTATTGTAAGAGAGTAGGACATCTGGTTTCCAGTTGCAGGTAGCGGAAGTTAAATGATGAGAAGCAGTGTGCGGTGGAAAGCTTTGCAAAGGTTCCAGGGGAAGTATCCATTGAAGATGGAGTCAACTCAGGAGGAGTTAACTCGGTTGAGTCTCCTACCAGGGATCAACCTATGCCATATCAGCCGAGCGTTTCTGATCCTATATCATAATTAAATCAGCCAATTTCAAAATCTTCTAACTGTGGGGGAGGAATCCAAACTATTTTGGAATCTTCCATTCAAAGTTCCAGGGTAATAGGTAAGGGCGTTATTGGCTCTGATTTAGCAAATCCTAACCATATGGAAGGTGAGGTGGACGGGTCAGAAGAAGGTTCAGAAGGTGGGTCAAACCCAAGCCTATGTGAGGAGGACAGTTTGAGGGCGGTTGTTGTGGTAAGCATGGTTCCCCCTCCACTGGGTCTGGCAGCGACCAGTTCGAGGGCGGTCGCTGTGGAAGGCATCGTTCCCCCTGAGTCGCAATACTCTTCCTGAACAAAGGGTAGGTGTAGGGGTGGAGACTGTGGAGGAGTTCGTCATCTTAATGCCAAGATTGGGGAGGAACAGATCGTGTCCTCAATGCCTGAGGTGGAGTGTTTCAGGGGGCGATCTCAACTGTACATTTGGAGATTTTGGCTGTGTATAGGGAGGCAGTGATAATGGAGAACGAAGCTGGAGGTTAATTGTGGGAGGTTAGCAGAAAAAGAAGAAGGTAGGTCAGGCTAAAAATTCTGACAAAAATCATTCATCTAATTTGCGATCCATGAGGGTCATGTATTGGAATATTCGGGGGGTCAGGAAGGCAACTGGAACCGGTGCCTTATGTTTGATGTTGAGGGAGCATTCACCGAATGTGTTATTTTTGGCTGAGCCATTGGTTCAGATGTGTAAATTTCCTTCTTTATTTTTTAGTAAATTGGTTATGCTGTGGATTTTTTGCATAATAAGAGGGATGGGAAAGTTCCAAATTTATGGATAATCTGGAAGTTTGGTCAAAGGCGACCTATAGTAGTGGCTATGTCTAAGCAACATATGTCGGTTGTTTTTTATTGGTCTGGCAGTAGTGTGGGTTTTTCTTTTGTGCATGCTAGTTCTTTCAAGATCAATAGTTGTAGTTTGTGGTTAGATTTGGAGTTGTAGATGTCTGCTTTAATGTCTTAGTCAGTGATTGGGGATTTTAATGTTACCTTGGATTCTCATGAGAAAAGAGGCCCTGGGGCTTTTAATCTTGGGTCGGCAGTGGAATTTCAGGCCATGGTGGATGTTTGTGAGTTGCTTTCTGTTCCCTCTTACGGAAAGAGGTTTACTTGGACAAATAACCATAGGAGGGGTCACATGGCAGCGGTACTTTATTGAAGTTTCTGTAATGAGAAGTGGTTGGATGTTTTTAAGAGTGTGAAACAACGGGTCTTGGTGTCTTTAGTTTATGACCATGCTTAGCTGTTGGTTGTTTCTGACATTGTCCCTAAGCCCAAAAATATTTCTTTTCTTTTCCATAGCTTTTGGATGGAAAACAATAGGTTTATCTCAATGGTGGAGGCTTAGAAGGGTTATATAGGTGGTGATCCTATTTATGTTTTAGCTCAAAAATTAAAATTGGTGAAGGAGAAGCTGAGGGCCTGGGCAATGTTTAATTTTACAAATTTGAATGAAGACGTGAAGATGGTAAGGCTGGCTCTAAAGGATGTGCAAGACATGGTAGAGGTGGCTAAAATGTCAGATGATTTGTTTAACAAAGAGGCAGATGCAAAGACTGCTTTGTTGAAGGCAAACTAGATGCAGGATAGGCTATGGTCGGAGAAGGTAAAGGTGAGATGGATGAAAAATGGTGATCACAATTCTAAATTTTTTCATTTATCAGTGAAATTGAGGCTTGAAAAAAATCAGATAACTACTTTAAAGGAGGATGGCACGTGGGTTTTTGATCAACAGGGCATCACTTCTTATGTATCTGATTTTTTTTTCAGAGGTTTCATGAGGTTTCAGAAATCATAGGTCACAATGATCTATTAGAAAATATTCCCAGGGTTCATGTGGAGGAGGATGTGGCAGGTTTGGAGGCTGTTTCGAGTAGGGAAGAAATCAAATAGGCGGTGTGGGACTTGGATCCAACTAGCTAGCCTGGTCCTGATGGGTTCCCAGGTAGTTTTTTCAAAAAGTGTTGGGATATAGTTGAGGATGTCTTTTGCAGGGGTATAAAGAATTTTTTTGTGTCTAGTCGATTACCTAGAGGCATTAATAATTGCTTCATTACCCTGATTCCCAAAGTAGAGGGGGCATCTTCTTTAGATAGGTTTCGTCCCATATGTATGGGGAACTTCTATTGTAAGGTGTTAACTAAAATAATGTCTTTTAGACTTTTGGTGTTACTGGCAAGGTTGATTTCAGAAGAACAGGGTGCGTTTCAGAAGGGAAAGATAATTTCAGCATATATCAGTCTTGTTTTTGAGCTTTCAAATCTAATGCACTCAGTGGTTAGGGGTGGTGGAATGGGATTGAAGTTGGATATTCAGAAGGTATACGATTCGTTGTCTTGGGACTTCCTTTTTACAACTCTGAAGAAATTTGGTTTTTTTGCAGTATGGGTTTCTTGAGTTTACCATCTTTTGGTTTCCTCTAGAATTTATGTGCTGGTGAATGGAGGTCTGGTGGGTTTCTTTGAGATGGGACGAGGGTTGCGTCAAGGTGACCCATTCTCGCCTATTCTATTTATTTTGTCTGAAGAGGTTCTATATAGGGGTCTTACTGGCTTGGTGCACAAGGGGATGATTAAGTCTCTTCCAGGACCTAGAGGTGTGTCTACTCCTTCTCACTTGTTGTTTGCTGATGCCATTTTCATTCTTATGAATGTTTCTGCAAAGTATGTGAGGAATCTTTAGGATTTCTTGGTTAAATATCAGGCCTTTTCAGGTCAAAAATTTAACCTCGAAAAAGCAGTTTGTCTTCTGGGAGTGTAGCTCCTTACAGGAAGCAATTCATTAGTGAGTGTCTGGGGATAGTGTCTACAAGGCTGCCAACAAAATATTTGGGTGTTGAGCTCTTCAAGGGAAGAGTTAAAAGAGACTATATATTACCGTTGTTGGATAAAATTAAGAAAATGTTATTGGGATATAAGGGAAGGCTTCTTTCTATTGTGGGTAGGGTGAAACTTGTGAGATCGGTGATCTCTAGTATCCCTATTCATAATTTTGGAATCTATTGGTGGCTAGGGAGTTCTATTCATCTGGTGGAGAAGTGGATGCGCAATTTTGTCTAGTCAGGAGACATGGACTTAGCGGAAAAGATAGTGGTCAAGTGGGAGGAAGTTTGCAAACCCATAAGGGAGGGCGGTTTAGGTATAAGGAGGTTGTGTGACGTTAATTTTGCTTGTTTATGTAGATCAACATGGAAAATTAAACATGAGAAATCTTTGATGAGTTCCTTTCTTCGTGCTCGCTTCCTAAAGGTTGATGGATTGCTGAAATCTGGTCATATTACTTCCTCGTTATGGTCAGGTATTAAAAAGGTGTGGAAGTGGATGGAATCTCATGAACAGTGGACTGTCAGGAATGGTAAGTAGATAAACTTCTAGAAAGATACTAGATGGAAAGTAAGTCTATTGAAGAGATGGCTGAAATGTAGTTGGGATCATTTAGTTCCATGCAAGCAGGGGTTTCAGACTTTATAAGACGAGGTGAGTGGTATTTCCCCATGCTGAATCTGTTTTTATTGAGGATATTTTTTCCCAAGCAAAGAATATTAGGGTGTCATCTGGTGTGTTCACCTTGAAGTCGGCTTGGGAGAAGGTGAGAAGGGTGTTGCCTAAGATGGGTTGGCTGCCTATGGTTTGGAAATCTCAGCTTTAGCCAAGGCAAGTAATTTTTGGATGGAGAATGGTGAAGAACAAGTTACCAGCAGATGACAATGTTAAAAAATGGCGAGTTCTATTGCCTTTGCGGTGTTCTCTATGTGGCATTGCAGAGGAGTCTCAAAATCACTCTTTTTATGAGTGCTCTTTTGCAAGTTCTCTATGGCAGAAATATTGTTCTTGTTTTGGGGTGAGGTGTGATACCCTACTTTTTAAACCTGGTCTAATTACACGGTTGACCCGGTTTAACCATGCAGGACCCGAACCGGAGAGGGTTAAGGCGGGTTCCTTATTGACTATGATGGCAAGGGTGACCTTAAACACTGGTTGGCCAGACAAGTCCGAGTCAGTGCCAGAGAAGATAGGTGTACCCAAGCCGTGTACATGCACATATCATAAGGCCATGTATGGACAAAGCTGGTATGTAGCCGTATCCTAAAGTGCATACGTATAATATACCTTGTACCGAGAGTGAGATTCATGCCGAGAGTCGAATTCCACCAAAATCCCACTTGTTGGCCAATTTTCGGACCTCAGGTGGGCGCATCTGTCCACCTGAGTGACCCACCCATGTGCTACTAATGATTTTAAGAAAGTATAAATAACATTATTTGTGTTTTTCAATATCTCATTTATTACACGGGAAGTTGGTGAGAACATTTAAGAGGAGAGAGAAGAGAAGGGAGAAAAGAGAACAAAGAAGAAGAAAGGGGAAGGAAGAGGGAGAAGAAATGGATATAAGCAGCGCTAAGGTCTGATCTTCCCATTCCGACACCGGAAGAGTGATCTCCAACACGAGATCTACGTTTCGAGGTGAGCGAAAGCTATATTCCTTAAACTTTCACCATGCCCAAGTAAAACCCTTGATTTGGGTAGTGTTTCTTGAGGTCTTGTAAATCTCCCTTGAGATGATGAATCTAAGGTTTAATAGATGGTCTATGTGTTAATTTGAAGGATTTGAAGAAGTGTTTACAAGGTTGGAGAAGCATTAGTGATTTGAAGTGATTTTGGGGTTTTCGAAAGAGTTCTTGAGCAAAGAAGGTAAGATGGCTTCCATTCCTTAAATCTAACCTAGATCTATGTTAGAATCATCTTATGCGACCTTGAATGTGTGCAAAATGGATTTGGAAAAGCCCCATGTGTTTCCCCAAAGGTTGGGGAAGGGTTCAGGGAAAATGACATTTTTCCGCCGAGACCGGTAGGCTGAGACCGGTGGGCCAAACGGCCCGCCTGAGGGCACCCGCCTGAGAGGGCAGGCCCTCGGGGCCAACCGGCGGGCCCTATCGACGGGCCAACTGGTGGCCCAACCTGCCCGCCAGTCCTAGCCGACCCTCGGTCTCCACCGGCTGGCCGACCTGCCCGTCGATCAAGACCGGTGGGTCAAGACAGGTGGGCTATCCGACCCACCCGAGAGGCTCCCAACGTGATTTTTACATCCGAATGGACCCAAAATGGACGTACGACCTTATTTTAGGATTATAAACATGATTTTGTCATCAAATCTTGTTAGTTTGACCCCAAAATGGTGAAATGCTAATCCCATTCACTTATGATAAGTTCACCAAAACTTACGCTTCTCGCACCGGGTCTCACCCGTACCGGGAGTGAATCTTGGTACACAACAAGTGGAGAGAGGACGTTTGGCCTTATTTTAAGGCTTGTTTGGCATTCATTAAATTGTATCTAGACTAGCCATTTCATCATGCAAATTATATGTAGCTTAGCCATCCTTATATTATTATGACATGTGTGTTGTGTTTATTTTCTCAATGTCAAATGATGATGTGATTATATGATGAATGATGACATCATTATGCATAATGCATTAATAGACTAGATATCGTAGTCGGCTTGGAAACGAGTGCATTGGTAGCCCGTGGAATGGGACGCGGTGGCACTATGTAATCGTACTATGTCATATAGGAGCATGCGGTTTAAGATTATCATCTACCCGTGCTACGACCCTTTCCAACAGGGGTTGAAGTGTTGGGTTACCATTTGGGGGGAAGCAATGGTCGTGGTTGTCGGGTCACTGTGGCGGTTAGACATACACCCGGTTGGTCATTAGGACAGTCAGTAACCCCGGTGGCATATTCAAGAGGGCCAATCGTACTACTTTTAAATTATCGGAGTCAGCACCTTTATTTTCTATCATTTACTTTTATGTTGAGAGTCGGTGGTCGGCATGCTTTACTTTTCTGAGTACTCACGGTGGGCCTTCTCCGACAGCCCCATGGGTGTATCGCGGGATGGAGTTCATGGCTCGTACCCGGAGTATACGCTCACTGTGATTGTAGTAGCACTAAACCAAAGACTTAGTAATGTTGTTTAGGTGGATGTGATGAAAAATGAATTGCATAGCATATAGTGCATATGGTTGTGATTGTTGTGTGGACTGTTGTGTGGTCCTTCTTTTCACTTACTGAGCTAGTGAGTTCATCCCACGTGTACACCTCTTTTAGATGATTTTACAGGTCACCAGCCTGGGGATCAAGGGTCGGGCCTCATAGTTGAATTCCCCGAAGAGGATTGGTGGATCCCCGAGGACTATGAGCACGACACGGATTGCACGTGCGAGGCCTGTGTTGTGGGACCACAACAGTGACTCCATATAGGATTACTTTTTGATTCTTTTGATGATCCCTTTTGTGTACTTGATACGTGAATTGTTTTTCTTTTTGTGTAAATATCATGCCTACGGGCCCACATGTATTTATCTATGTACTACAATTTGGGTATCAAGTATATTGGGGATATTTACAGGTAAATTAAGTTTCCGCTGAACTGTTGAACGTTATCTTAGTTGTGTGTATGCTGTGGTTGGATACTGTATCAGATGATCCTATCAGACTTGGGTTAACCGGAGTTAACCCTGTCACCGGCCCGGTTCTGTGTGAACGGGGTGTGACAACGGTGGTATCAGAGCTGATGCTCTATTCACTCATAGCATACCATATAAACCCCATAGAATCTATAATAGAAAATGGGATTGGGTAAATGTAAAAACTTTTAAAAGTTAAAAGCCAAAGAAATGAAGTAATAATAATGGTTACATTTAGTTAACGCATTTCATGGCATGCATGAGAGAAAGTTACTTGGAGACAATAAAAGATTAGTTGATTGATGTCATAACCCATCGAGTACGAATTTAACGAAATTTCGGCAGCATAACGGCGCAAAACAAGATTTCTAAAAATTTTTACACACAAACACCTGATAGACAACATATACATATATCACTGAGCATAAATAACCAATGACACCACAACTAAACTACGGTAAATTATCAAACATGCAAAACTAGCACAAGCCACCAACAAAACATACCACACCACAAGTAAGTCCAATTACAGAGAAAGTACAAAGAATGAGAAAAGAAAGAAATATATAATAAGATTAACAACATTGAAATAAGTGAGAAGTTGGTGTGGACGGGCGAGCTAAGTCCTCAGAGATCCTCGTCATCGTCCAATACTATTACTCCGTCCCTCCTAGGTCTTGAGCTAACGTTGAGTCGACCGTCATAGTAGTCAAACCTCAAGTTCACCAGTTGTACATCCCTCCGAAGACGGGAAAAATCCACTGAAATGGCATTGGCCGTTGTATCCAAGTCCTTGCCCAATCTGAGGAAGGAACTCTCTAAGGTAGCCTGCCTCTCTAGGATGTTTTCCTCTCTAGAAGCAGTCTCATCCAGTCTTCTTAGCAGCTGATCTTACCCGTCTTTCAAGGCCCTCATAGCAGACATCATGCCCTCAAAATCAAATGCACCACTCTTAGGTGGTGGGGCTCTATGCTGTGGGCCTGCAGCCCTCGTGAAGCCAGAATCAGCACCTCTCGGGTCAAGAGGCTCCTCCTCGAGGATATCCTCGTCCAGAAAATCCTCCTCCTCGAACTGAGAAACATAATCCTCATCCTCCTCACTAGTCTCCTCCTCCATGGGAACTTCCTCCCTATGGGCATTCCTCCTATCCCTGCCTCTTTGAGCTCCTGCTCTCTGAGGTACATCCATGAGAGTGTGGAGACCCATCCTCAATAGATTTCCCCTGTCAAACTTATCTGTTGGAGTCTTTCCCTCCTCACTACTCAGGTTCACCCCAAAGAACTCAAAGATCCTGGTGAAGATCCTACCATATGGAAACCCTCTGTCCTCGGGGTGTGAGGTATGGTGCTCCATAGTCTTGAGGATGACGTAAGGCAAGCATAAGTGCTCGGCACCTCCCTCTAAGGCCTTATAAATGCAGAAGGCTAAGTAGGATGCCATGAAGCCTACCTGGCTCCGGTGACCTCCTCTGGGGAGCAAATTGAACTGGACCAAACGGGCAAACACACGAACCTCTAGGTAAAATGACATCTCAGAATTCGGACGCTCCTTACTGCCACAGATGGTCTCATAGATATGGTCCTGTGTCTCCAAACTCAAGGATGGGCCCACGGGCTTACTCCTCGGAGGACTGTAGAAATGCTGCCCAACCGAAGAGATGTCCAAAATGCTAGCCAGGGTGTCCACAGTCAGGTGAATGACCACCCCCTTCACCATGCTAGTTATCGCATACTCTCCATACTGGAAAGAGACCTCCAAGTTGCAATAGAATCTATGAACCAGTTGCTCATAGCACAGAGGGTCTATGTTGAGGATAGACTGCCAACCCAGTGCAGTGAACCTCTCATGAAGCTGAACCTTGTGAAAGTTACTGACTACCACGGTCTTCTCCATCATCACAGACCTCTTTAGGAAGGCCTGCTAGTTGGTTGCTGCCTCTGAACTTCGGAAGAGTCCCTCATCGAAGTCTGAAGGATCGATAGGGGCCTGTCTTGGCCGCTTTGAGCGAGGGGCTGGGGAACTAGTCCCTACACTCTTTCGTTTGGAAGTGGTGGTCTTACGCCTAGTGGAAGAGGATGTGGGTTCTTTGCCCTTGCGAGAAGACATCCTGACAAGAAAAGAGGAGAAAGAATGATAAGTAAGGATGAGGAATAGCAAAGGAAACAAATAGATGGGTGAGCAAGTACAATACATGATGTGGATTATGATAGAAAGAGAAGTCGATAAATCATGGAGAAATGAATAGGAGGAGGCCCTTAAACATGATATCCACTAGCACATTGCAAAACAGAAATGTAACAAAAGGCATATAGAGCATGGCAAGTGAGGAATGATAGAAAAACGCCGATTCTCAATGTGCAAGTTCAATCTAAGAAAATATGAAAAGTCTCACAATAGAGTAAAGCTCGAAGCTTACATGTCTATGAATGAAATGCCATCATTATACAATCTAGAATATATAAAGACATCTTCTATTATGACATTGAGGTGCAAGGAATCCACAAGTATGAAGTGATGGAAAGAGAATCAAAGAAACCCAACACAAAAGAGATGGATTTTCATGGAAAGAGATGGGATTTCAAGCATACACGAATTTCCATGATCTCCCAAACATTTTAAGTGCAAACCAAGCATAAGAAAACTCATTTGAGTCGTTAGTTGGGGAGAAAAGGGTAGAGATAGAAGAAAGCCCCAAATTAGAGAAAATTAGGGCACGGTTGGGTTTTCTCTCAAAAATTGAGAAGTAAAGCCTAAAACTAGAAATAAATCACAAAGAAAACATCACATTCTCATGGAATCATTGTTCTATGGAAAGAAACACGGGAAAAAAATCAAGATTGATGACTACACATGGATTCTACCTCCAAAGTACACGTTCTAAGAAGAAAAATGGGGAAGAGACTTACTTGAGAGTAGAGGAGTTGAATCTTCCCAAAATCTGTCGAATCATTGAGTGAGATCGCTAGTGGAATTGTCAAGGAACTCTCAAAAATCACCTGAGAGAGAGAGAGGGGGAAAGAAATGGGAGAAAAACATATGAAACAGGGCTTAAAAGCCCTATTCATGTTCTGCCTCGGGTTGGACCGACGGGCCGACCCGGGCTACTCGCCAGTGGTAACCCGCCGGTTGGGAGAAAACTTGAAAAAAAAGGGTGGGGGTATTATTATTATTATTATGATTATAATAATATACCTATGATGAAAAAAAAAGGGAGGGCTGTGTGGCTAGCACCATATAGTCGAGTGGGACCATCGTCCTACCTGTTCAAGCACTAACCCCGTATTTTCGGGATTAAGCTATGGCTAGTTGCAAAACATCATACACTATAATACCCCATGCATTGGCATATGATTATATGTCGGTATAAATTCTGAGGTGTTTAAGCAATGTTGTGTATGGTATGTTCCAGGTGTAAGGACACGATGGTACGTACTAGATCCGGTAGCAATGCATGAGGTACCTCGCGAGGTCCTCGCCAGGTTGGTCGACCACCAAATCCTAGAAGGTCCTGCTCTATGGGGCAAACCCCACTCCCACAACCTCCAGAAACCTTTGGTCAGGGTGTGGCACAAGGGGACCCACCTGTGACTACACTTCCAGATCCTCCACCGGTCATCACTCCGGGTGATGTTGCTACCATAATTCAGCAGTCACAACAGGCTTTCCAGCAACAAATGCTTCAGCAGCAGCAAGCATTTATGGCTGCTATACAGCAACAGTTAGACCTTTCTCAAATAGGTCAACCTCCCCGGGTACTTACTCCACAGGACCCGCCTGTAGGGTCTGGTATGGGACCACAAGTGGGAGGTACGCCTCTAATTTCACCCTTTAGCGTTCCTCCGTATGTGGTGCCCCCTCCATACCCTTACTATCCGGCGTATGCACCCAGTTACCCGTCGACGAATAATACGTCAAGGATAGTGGAGTCATTTAAGAGGAACTTGCCACCTGTATTCTCTAAGGTGGGAAGTGATCCTCTAGAGCCGGACCAGTGGATCCAAGAGTTGAAAAAGATATTTGAGGTGATTGAGTGCACCGAGACACAAAAACTTATTTGTGCGGGGTTGCAACTCAAGAAGGAGGCCAACTCCTGGTGGCAAGCCTCCAAGCCCATATTGTTGGCTGCACATCCGGAACCCACTTGGGAACAGATCAAGGAGTTGTTCTTGGCCAATCATTACCCACATAGCTTCAGAGACCTTAAAGAGATGAAATTTATGGCATTAACTCAAGGGAGTAAGACTATCCTTGAGTATCAGTACCAGTTTGAAAGCTTGTTCCATTTTGCCCCTAGGCATATGAGGACGGCTGAAGAAAAGGCTGCAAGATTTTTGAAGGGCTTAAAGGCATCCATTGGGTCAGTACTTGAGGTCTTAGATTTGACAGACTATGGCCAGATTGTGCAGAAAGCTAAGACCATGGAAGATAAGCAGAAGGGAGAACAGTCCCTCACACCTGGATTGTGGAAGAGGACAAATCCATTTCCGGACTTGGGAAATTCGTCCAAGGTATATCGTGGGTCATATAGTTCCAGTCCTACATATAGACAACCCTATAGGCCATCTGGCTACCCTCCTTGACCAGCTGGTGGTTCGGGCTCTGCATCTTTTCACCCGAACACTAGTACGGTGCCTACAGGCCCAAGGCCGCCCTGACCTCCATCTACAGCGGGTCAAGTGCAAAGGGGCCCCGCCCCAGTCTCGACGTCACAGATCCGTTGCTTTAACTGCCATTCCTATGAGCACTATGCTAAAGACTGTCGAGTCAGACCAGCCTTGCCCTCCAGTCAGTCCTTCGCATACCGACCTCCCTTAACTCGGGGAAATCAACCGCAGGGAAGGATGTATGCCCTATCAGTTGAGGAAGCTGAGGCCAGTACGAAAGTGGTAGCAGGTACATTTTAAATTAAGAATTTCCTTACGTTAACTATTGATGACCTGCTGTACTTATATGCATTGTTCCACTAGGTGTCCTATCTATATCAAGCATACCAGCCTATGTCTTGTTTGATTTAGGAGCTACACATTCATTCATATTTAAGAGATTTGCTGAGAAACTGGGTATGTCACCCCAGACACTAGATCATGGGATGATTGTTAGTATGCCTACTGGTAAAGTTACACAGTTGAAGGAGGTGTATGGGCCGTGCCCAGTGGAAATCGGTGGGAAGAAATTAGATCCACAACTCATTAAGTTCAACATGCAAAATTTTGACGTTATACTAGGTATGGATTGGTTGTCGGCCCATCAAGCTAATGTGATGTGTGCTGAAAAAATAATTAGGGTGACAAATGATGAAGGGAAAGAATTGGTATACCGAGCAGATAAAATGAAACGGGCTAGAAAGGTCCTCGTCTCCGCTCTACAAGCGGTAAAGTTGTTGGAAAGTGGATGTCAGGGTTACTTAGCATCTGTTCTTGATGTTGATGCAAAGGTTATGCCACTAGAAGAGGTAAAGGTGGTTAAAGAATTTTTCGACATCTTTCCAGATGATCTGATGCATCTACCACCTAATAGAGAGTTGGAATTTGGCATAGACTTGATTCCTGGAGCAGCTCCAGTGTCTAAAGCTCCATACAGGATGGCACCAGCCGAATTGACGGAGTTACAAATGTAGTTGCAAGAATTATTGGAGAAGGGGTTTATTCGCCTGAGTGTTTCACCGTGGGGTGCCCCAGTTTTGTTTGTAAAAAAGAAGGATGGCAGCTTGCCTATGTGCATCGATTACCGGGAATTGAATAAACTAACCATTAAGAACCGGTATCCATTGCCACGCATTGATGATCTGTTTGACCAACTACAAGGTGCAAAGGTATTTTCAAAGATAGACCTTAGATCAGGCTATTATCAGCTCAAGATAAAGAGCGGCAACATACCCAAGACATCATTCAGGACTCGGTATGGTCACTATAAGTTCCTAGTGTTATCTTTTGGGTTAACCAATGCATCGGCAACATTCATGGATTTAATGAATCGAGTATTTCACGATGTCCTCGATAAATGAGTAATTATTTTTATTGATGACATCTTGATCTACTCTAATACAGAAGAGGAGCACACTCAACACCTGAAAATGGTGTTACAGAGGCTGAGAGAACAACAATTGTTTGCCAAATACGGTAAATGTGAATTTTGGCTCGAACAAGTTGGATTCCTGGGACACGTAGTGTCTGAGTCCGGAATCGAGGTGGATCCTGATAAGGTGAAAGCAGTAGTAGAATGGAAAAGCCCTAGGAATGTCACTGAAATTAGAAGCTTCTTAGGTTTGACTGGGTACTACCGGCGCTTCATTGAGAATTTTGCTCGGATCTCAGCACCAATGACTAAGTTAACCAAAAAGGGTGTGAAATTTGAATGGGTAGAGGAATGTGAGAAGAGTTTTCAGGAATTGAAGAAAAGATTGGTGTCAGCCCCTATGTTGACCATCCCTGAAGGCACAGGTGAAATGATAGTCTACACTGACGCTTCTAAGGTGGGGTTGGGTTGTGTTCTCATGCAACGCGGTAAGGTGATAGCGTATGCATCCCGACAACTAAAGGAATATGAGAAGAACTACCCCACTCATGACTTGGAACTAGCCGCAATCATTTTTACCCTAAAGATTTGGCGACATTATTTATATGGGGAGAAGTGCGAGATATACAGTGATCACAAAAGCCTTAAGTACTTTTTCACCCAGAAAGATTTGAACATGAGGCAGAGGAGATGGCTTGAGCTCATGAAGGATTATGACTGCGACATTCAGTATCATCCCGGCAAGGCTAATGTAGTAGCAGATGCGTTGAGTCGGAAGGCACAGATTGTGTCACTCTCATACCTAGCAGTCAGCCCACCACTTGTATACGAGGCAACGCTAATGGATGAAACCCTCTTATATGAAGGAGCAACCTTAGAGCTTGAACATCAACTAGAAAACCTTAAATGGTTGACTGTATCA
>NC_056568.1:1989341-2066331 GCF_013358625.1 Macadamia integrifolia | reverse complement strand
ACTGCTCATTTCATTCCCATCAAGACCAAGTTCTCTATGGCCAAATGAGCACAACTTTACATGGATAACATAGTGCGCTTGCATGGAGTGCCAGTGAGCATTGTATCAGATAGGGACCCAAGGTTCACTTCTAGATTTTGGAAAAGCTTCCAGCATGCCTTGGGATCACAATTGAATTTGAGTACTGCTTTTCCACCCACAGACTGATGGTTAGTCGGAGCGAACCATACAGATATTAGAAGACATGCTCAGGGCATGTGCAATGGAAATGTGTGGTAGTTGGGAAGAATATATACCCCTTATGGAGTTTGCCTATAACAACAGTTACCAAGCTACAATTGGGATGGCTCCATATGAGGCATTATATGGTAGGAAGTGTAGAACTCCTCTGTATTGGAATGAGGTAGGCGAACGCCGAATGTTAGGACCTGAAATGATACAGATGACTTGTGACAACGTCGAAGTTATTCGAGAAAGGATTAAGTCAGCTCAGTCACATCAAAAGAGCTATGCAGGCAACCACAGGAAAGACATTAAGTTTCAAGCAGGAAAAAAAGTGTTTCTCAAGATTTCTCCTACAAAGGGGTTGCAAAGATTCCACAGAAAGGGTAAGTTGAGCTCGAGATACATTGGCCCATTTAAGATTTTAACTCAGGTTGGCTCAGTAGCCTACATGCTTGCTCTGCCACCTTCACTCGGGAATGTTCATAATGTATTCCATGTATCCATGCTGAAGCGATACGTTCATGATCCATCGCATGTATTACCCATGGAACCAGAATATCTAGAAGCTGATATAACCTATATAGAGTAGCCAGCTGAAATCTTGGACCGGAAAGTGAAAACCCTTCGCAACCGCTCCATTTCCTTCGTAAAGGTGCGATGGGCTAATCATTCACTTGAAGAAGCATCTTGGGAGAAAGAGGATGAAATCCAAGCCAAGTACCCTCATCTTTTCGAACAACCAGGTACACCAATTTTGAGGACGAAATTTTCAGAAAGGGGGGGTAAATGTGATACCCTACTTTTTAAATCCGGTCTAATTACACAATTGACCTGGTTTAACCATGTAGGACCCGAATCGGAGAGGGTTAAGGCGGGTTCCTTATGGACTATGATGGTAAGGGCGACCTTGAACACCGGTTGCCCAGACAAGTCCGAGTCAGTGCCAGAGGAGACGGATGTACCCAAGTCGTATACATGCACATATCATAAGGCCATGTACGGATAAATCTGGTATGTAGCCGTATCCTAAAGTGCATACGTATAATATACCTTGTGCCGAGAGTGAGATTCATGTCGAGAGTCGAATTCTACCAAAATCCCACTTATTGGCCAATTTTCAACCCTCAGGTGGGCGGTCACAGGTGGGCGCATCCGTCCACCTGAGTGACCCACCCATGTGCTACTAATGATTTTAAGAAAGTATAAATAACATTATTTGTGTTTTTCAATATCTCATTTATTACACGGGAAGTTGGTGAGAAGATTTAAGAGGAGAGAGAAGAGAAGGGAGAAAAGAGAACGAAGAAGAAGAAAGGGGAAGGAAGAGGGAGAAGAAATGGATATAAGCGGCGCCAAGGTCTGATCTTCCCATTCCGACACCGGAAGAGTGATCTCCAACACGAGATCTACGTTTAGAGGTGAGTGAAGGCTATATTCCTTGAACTTTCACCATACCCAAGTAAAACCCTTGATTTGGGTAGTGTTTCTTGAGGTCTTGTAAATCCCCCTTGAGATGATGAATCTAAGGTTTAATAGATGGTCTATGTGTTAATTTTGAAGGATTTGAAGAAGTGTTTACAAAGTTGGAGAAGCATTGGTGATTTGAAGTGATTTTGGGGTTTTTGAAAGAGTTCTTAAGCAAAGAAGGTGAGATGGCTTCCATTCCTTAAATCTAACCTAGATCTAGGTTAGAATCATCTTATGCGACCTTGAATGTGTGAAAAATGGGTTTGAAAAAGCCCCATGTGTTTCCCCAATGGTTGGAAAAGGGTTCAGGAAAAATGACATTTTTTCGCCAAGACCGGTGGGCCAAATGGCCCGCCTGAGGGCACCCGCCTGAGAGGGCAGGCCCTCATGGCGGGCCCTACCGACGGGCTGATCGGTGGGCCAACCTGCCCGTCGGTCCTAGCCGACCCTCGACCTCCACCGGCGGGCCCCTACCGGTGGGTTGACCGGCGGGCCGACCTACTTGCCGATCAGGACCGGTAGGTCAAGATAGTTGGGCTGTCTGACCCACCTGAGAGGCTCCCAACGTGATTTTTACTTCTGAATGGACCCAAAACGGACGTACGACCTTCTTTTAGGATTCTAAACATGATTTTATCATCAAATCTTGTTAGTTTGACCCCAAAATGGTAAAATACTAACCCCATTCACTTATGATAGGTTCACCAAAACATACGCTTCTCGCACCGGATCTCACCCGTACCGGGCGTGAATCTTGGTACACAACAGGTAAGTGGGGAGAGGATGTTTGGCCTTATTTTAAGGCTTGTTTGGCATTCATTAAATTGTATCTAAACTAGCCATGTCATCATGCAAATTATATGTAGCTTAGCCATCCTCATAATATTGTGAAATGTGTGTTGTGTTTATTTTTTCAATGTCAAATGATGATGTGATTATGTGATGAATGATGGCATCATTGTGCATAATGCATTAATAGACTAGATGCCGTAGTCGGCTTGGAAACGAGTACATTGGTGGCCCGTGGAATGGGATGCGGTGGCACTATGCAATCGTACTATGTCATATAGGAGCATGCGGTTTAGGATTATCATCTACCCGTGCTACGACCCTTCCCAACAGGGGTTGAGGTGTTGGGTTACCATTTGGGGGGAAGTAGTGGTTGCAATTGTCGGGTCACTGTGGCGGTTAGACATACATCTGGATGGACATTAGGACAGTCGGTAACCCCGGTGGTATATTCAAGAGGGCCAATCGTACTGCTTTTAAATTGCTGGAGTCAGCACCTTTATTTTATGTCATTTACTTTTATGTTGAGAGCCGGTGGTCGGCATGCTTTACTTTTCTTAGTACTTACGGTGGGCCTTCTCCGACAGCCTTATGGGCGTATCGTGGGATGGAGTTCACGACTCGTACCCGGAGTATACGTGCACTGTGGTTGTAGTAACACTAAACCAAAGACTTAGTAATGTTGTTTAGGTGGATGTGATGAAAAATGAATTGCATAGCATATAGTGCATATGGTTGTGATTGTTGTGTGGACTGTTGTGTGGTCCTTCTTTTCACTTACTGAGCTAGTGAGTTCATCCCTCGTGTATACCTCTTTTAGATGATTTTGTAGGTCACGAGCCTGGGGATCAAGGGTCAGGCCCCACAGTTGAATTCCCCGAAGAGGATTGATGGGTCCCTGAGGACTATGAGCACGGCACGGATTGCACATGCGAGGGCTGTGCTATGGGACCACAGCAGTGACTCCATACAGGATTACTTTTTGATTCCTTTGATAATCCCTTTTGTGTACTTGATACGTGAATTGTCATTCTTTTTGTGTAAATATCATACCTGCAGGCCCACATGTATTTATCTATGTACTACAATTTGAGTATCAAGTATATTGGGGATATTTACAGGTAAATTAAGTCTTCCGCTGAATTGTTAAACATTATCTTAGTTGTGTGTATGCGGTGGTTGGATACTGTATCAGATGATCCTAACAGGTTTGGGTTAACCGGAGTTAACCCTATCACTGGCCCGGTTGTGACATGAGGTGGCCTGGTTTTGTTGGTCTTGATACCTTGACGGCCTGGTGGAAGGCTCAAGCGTCAATGTTACTTTTAAGGGGTTGTGGTTGAAGGGTTTTGTGTTAACCCCCTATTTTATTTGGTTGGAAAGGAATGGAAGGAGATATGATGGAATTAATAATTCTGTTGAGCTATGCTTCAATCTAGTGCAAAGTGAAATCAGTTCCCAAACTTTGATCCATTCAGGGCCGGCGATATCTATATTGGATCTATTGAATGCTAGAAATTTGGGTTTTTCAGGGGTTCGTCGTAGGCCTAAGGAATTCTGAGATATATTGGTGTCCTCCTCAGGATGGATGGGTGATATCAAGCAAGGGGTGTCTTTAGGAATGAGAAGGCTGAGGAGATTGGTAGCTTCCGAAGTTTCCTAGGTGTTTGAACTAATTTTGAAGCGGAGTTCATGCGCTTATGATCAGGCTAGATGTTGCGAAGCATATGGGTGTTCACCTTATATGGATTGAGTGTGATTCAGTGGCAGTAGTTGTCCTCTTCCTAAAGAAAAAACCTCCATGGGTTGCTTGTAAAAGATGGAACAATTGTATGTCATTTTTGGAAGGGGTGGAGTGGAAGATAACTCACTGTTATCGTGAGGCAAATTCAGTTGCTGACTTTCTTTCGAAATCAGCTGCTCATTTCGAAATCTCTTCTCTGATAACAGTTTGGTCTCCTTTGGGGCAGATGGATTTAGATATGGATGCTTCTGGTCGTCTTAGATATAGGATGAGTTAGGGTGAGCTTATGGTTTTCATTTTTATTGGTGTGGCTAGAAGTGTGGTCGCCCTTTTTTGCTGATGGCAATGCTGAAGGTGAAAATTGTGCTTCTTCTTCTCTTCCACTAGTGATGGGTGGCTTGCTGTCCTCCTCTATGTTTTGTACTCATATATATATATATATATATATATATATTTTTTTTTTCTTTTACTGGTTTTCTAGCAAAAAAAAAAAAAAAAGGACAATCAGACCTATTGCCCGTACTTTAGCAATACCTTTAAATTTTCAATTCAGAATTGATTGATTCTAGTTGAAGATTCAAGCTAATAGGATATGCTACAACTTTTGTGAAATAGAGTTTGTTGGATTCAGACTCTAAATGGGTGAAAAATACTCGTGAAGTAACGGTATTTGCATAGGATGAAAATAGGGAATTGGTCAAGATATGGCTTGTTTTTGGGAAACAAATTATGAGAAGAATCGATCGCTGTTTAGGGAATCAAAAAGGTCTAGAATTTGCCTAAAAGAACATAAAAATTATAAGGGATTGAAGTGGAGAGAGAGAGAGAACGGCTCCAAAGAACAATACTTCTTGATATTTTAATGGAGGTAGATTTACTGACACTTTCGACTATGTTGCTCTTCAAGGCGACCTAGGGGCTTCAATACTTCTAGATTGAAGTATGAAACTCACCTTCGTTTCAGGAGGGAAGGGTTTGAACACAACTTGGATCAAGATGCTTATAGAATTAGAATTAAAAAAAAAATCTCAAAACTAAATGCCTACAAAAGAGTTCGACCATCCTTTATATAGGCTTTTTTTGGATGACTTGAAACGACATAATTGACCCACATACACTGATATCAGAACTACAATAAATCTCAAATTTGAATCTCTAACGTACGTGGTGACTCAAAAAAAAAAAAATCTGAAACTTAAAAATAGGCTAATGGTGGAAGTTTCCAATGCCTTAGTGCAAGAGTTGAGGTCTCTAATGCCTTAATGTAAGACTCAATACTTTGATCTTCGCTCCAGATGATTAATGAATCTATTGTGGACTTCCCTTGCGGCTTACAAGTGAAGAGAAACTTCTTGATATAGGGAAGAGCAAGTGGAGGTGGGAGCGGATAGACCCTCTTGGAGCTGCTAAAGAGGACTGGTCAAGTATGAACTTGATTCTTGTTTTTAACTTAGTCAAGTTCTTGAAGTCGGGTAGACTAATTAATCGAATTATTTCATGGTTGCGAGGGACCAATCTCTTATTGCAGATCGAACATGGGCGAATGCTTTTCCATCTGATCTGTAATTCCCATTCATCAAATGATCTATATAATCGACATTCAATCATTACTTACTAGATAGGGGGCGACGTAGGCAGCTAGCCTGCATCATTGAAAGTACTTAGCCAGGGGGAGTCAAGACCAGGTCAATGGCAAAGGCATAAAGTCTGAAAAAGGCAACGACTCCATGACAATGCTAAGACTAAGGACAAGAACACCGTGCTCAAGATTAAGAGCCAAAGCCAAGCTTGAAAGCTGTCCGTTTTTAGAAAGTTTCGTGTCATTTCCATTGGCAAGCAAGCCAGCGGATATAATTCACTATCTTTCTTTTGAAGTGAGTCAAGTATTTTTTTTCTCTTTTTGGAAAGTAGAGCCTGGCAAAGCGGGAAGAGGATGCGAGATAGATATAAGTCTTATTTGTTGGATGGTACAGTATATATACATAGTTTTTTATAGGATACAGATTGCTGCCTAGTGGCGTGACCACTGTACTAGCACAAAAGTCAATGGGAGCCTGCGCCTAGGCATCCAAGATGGAGGGAGGGTGGTCATTTCCTGTGACAGCCTAATTCAGGAACCTGTGGTCGCTGGGGTGATGACGCAGCTGACACTCTCGTTCTATACCCTATTAGAGGATCACAAGACAGGTAACCCAACGTTAATGATATACATTTATTAAAACAAAAGTGTTGTAAGTTTGAAGAAATATAATCACGACATAACATGGTAATGTAAATTTAAGGCCCAAATGTCTTGTGGTAAAGTATATATACACAAAGGGATAAGTCATGTTCCCTCAAAAGATAAATGCTTGATAAGTGTAGGCTATACTTCCTAACATCTGCAAAAGATGTATTCAAAATATTACATGCCAATGGCTTCGTACAATTTTACATACTATGAAAGAAACTGAAATATAATTACTCGTCGACAGTGGAATACTCTCGACCCCTATTTCCAAATACATACTATGAAAAATAACGTTTATTTTTTGCTAAAAGATCATTTGTATTAAGAAATGGAAGAAAAAGAAAAATGCAACAACTAGACGGAGCCAAAAACTCAAACAAAAATAGTCAACTCAGCCTCTCCCACCATTGGCATTGTCATTAGCAGGGGAGACTAACCAGCCAAGTTCGACTTATCTGATCCTATGGTGTCTTGGCCGGTTTTAATAAAGATGGAGCTGGAGATGATGCTCTCATGCATCCTCGTTATAGATTTTTATAGTTTCCCAGGTTGAGTTCCTTTTGTTTCTCTCCTGCTGATGGCAATGCCGAAGGTGGGGTAGAAGCCAAGGGGTTCTCTTCTTGTTTTTGTGGCCTTTTGGTGATGTATTTGGGTTTTTTTTCTTCCATTTTTTCATTCTTAATATATATTGATTTCTAGCGAGAAAAAAAAATACTGTGATCTGCCTTAAGCATCTGCCTAAATCTCCTTACCAACAGAAAGATGAAATTTGATATTGGTCAAAGTATTTTCCAATTTTGCAGCTAATTTTGCTAGAAAATCTGCTATAAGAATTGCTTCTCTATAGCAATGAGAAATCTTTCATTCGATAGAACCAAGAAATGTCTGAAGAGACATCCACTTCTGCTGCACATACCAGGGAACCATCCCCTTAGAGAGGAGGAGCTAGACCGACACCGAATCACACTCGATCCATAACTTAGAAGACCCTAGGCCCTTTTGCAAACTCTATGCGATAGATCACAGCCCAAAATTCAGCCTCGAAGTTGGATTTTACTCTTAGGAAATTCCTGAAAGAAAAAATAACTCTTGCAAAATCATCTCGAAAGACACCCCTCCCACCGTCTTTTCCTAGGTTGCCAAGAGAACAACAATCAACATTTAATTAGCTTCACCCAGTTAACAAGGGGGTGACACCAATAATCTCCAACATCTTAGGATTTCCTCAAGATAATTGGGATACGCAAATTTCTAGCACACACTCCGTCATCGAAGAGACTCAGCCTTGAAAATTGGGGGTAAGACTTCTATTTCTCTCGTCAGTAAAGAGCAAAGCAAAACCTTGTTTCTCCCCTTACCTTCAAAACGTATGGAGTTCGCACGCAGACTGGAAGATCTCAGTTGTCCTAGACTGGACAAGTACGTAGATATCTTCGTGGGACTGGATAGGGAGTCTCAATCGATCTTTTCTAGGATTCCTTATGACGCCACGCACGGAGATCTTTCCATTGATAGATAAGAGGGCTCCCCTCTTGAACAGACTCAACAAGGTTAGGTTACTACCTGCCTCTAAGGAAGAGGTGTACTTTGTACTGCCTGGAGGTCATATAGATCGGAACCCAGAGCGATAAGAACGAAAGCCCTACCCACAGCTACAACTACTGGTGCTTCAAAAGGCTTAGATTCTCAAGCCAGAAGAAGTATAGATTCAAGATTAAGCCAGCCAGCCATACATTCTTCAAGGGAGTACTCAGCTTTGCGCTTCCACCATACACTCAGATCCATGAAAGATTGAAAATGCAACCATGTAACTCTAAAAAAATTCATAAAGTAGGCCCAAATAAATTTTGCATAGTTACACTCCAATATAGGTGAGTAACTGATTCTTCTTCCTTGTAACGAAGGTCGCATCTTGATGGAAAAGACACTCCCCTTCCTTCCACTTTGTCATCAGTAGGTGTTTGTCATAGAGGCTTCCATCCAAAAATGGATTGACGTGGCAATAAAATTTTGTTCCAAATAATTGATACACTACGAAACAGTTGCCAAAGATCGCGGCTAAAGAATCTCTATAGCCACAGTTTTTTTAAACCGTAACCACATGTGCAACATTCATTGCGGTTTTACAAAACTGTGGCTATTGATGTATATAATACATCTCCTATCAATTATCACGATCATAAATAACTGTGGCCATATATGTATCTATTGACATGGTTCATAAAAACCATGGCTATATGAACATATAGTTGCAGTTTATTAAGTCACCGCTTTTATAATTATACGGCTGCAATCAGAAGTGACCACGTGGTTTTATATAAGGCTGCGGTTTTGTATAATTGTGGCTATTGGTGAAATTTCAAAAACCGAAACACCCGCCTGAGTTTTTAGTTCCCACTCTAAATGTCTGCCTCTTCTTTGTTGAAGAATTATCAATTAACATAAGAAAAAGGAGGAAGAGATAGATGAGGACGAGGAGGAGGAGGAGAAGGAGAAAGAGAAGATCAGAAGATGTCTGAAGCGGTAAGGGATCTTTCTTCATTTTTTTTGTTTTTTTAATATCTGAGGCCCTCTCTCTTTTTTTTTTTTTTTTCGCTAAAGATTCAGAATTTATTAAAGAGAATAGAAAAAAGATGACAAACAATTACAACTCATAGTCCACATTTTCCCCCCACCTTCGACATTGTCATCAGCAGGATAAAAATGCAGAATAAAATTTAAAACCAAAATCTAGGCCTAGAGTCAGCATCATGAGCTATCTCATCCCAAATATACTTTGGAAGCTGAATATTATACTCGGATGATCCTGATTTTGCCGCATCCCGAGCCAAAAAATCAGCTATACTGTTAGCCTCTCTAAAACAGTGGGAAATCTTCCAGGTAATGGAAAGCAAGAAAGGCTCTAGGGAGATCCATTGTTGAGTGACAAACCAAGGAATGGACTTGGCTTGAATTGCCACCACCACCGCTGCAGAGTCTGACTTGATCCAGAGAGATGATACTCTCAGGTCTTTGGCCATAAGAAGACCTACGATCAGAGCTTGAAATTCTGCTATATAGTTTGATTGAATCCCAATAAAATTCTTAAAGGAACCAATCATAGCCCCAAGATCGTTGAGAATAACTCCACCTGAGCCGGCCCTGCCAGGGTTGCCCATGGAGCTACCATCCACATTTAATTTTGCCCAACCAGAAGGGGGCTTGCACCAGAATATTTCCAAAGGCTCGGGAGAACGCTTAGGATTAATGATCAAACTCAGACGCTGGCAACACATGATATCAGAAATATGAGGCAATCTATCAGAGATTGAGATTTTGGAGTCTTGGTAGACTCTTATAATCTTATCAAATATAGAGAAGGGAGAAAGGGATCTACTCCCATATCTCCTGGAGTTCCTTTCTATCCAAATGTTGTCAGCCACAGTGACTAACCCCATAGACCAAGGTTCTTTAAGCACCAGGATCCTGCGCTTTCTGATCCACCACCAAACAAGCTGAGGCAAGTCTTCAATGTCAGGCCAAGACACCCCAAAGCAATCAAAAAACATTTTCTAAACTGCCACAGCAAAATTGCAACCCATGAACAGGTGATTAAAGGACTCAACTTGCTCTTCATATAAGCAACATTTGGAGGTCAGAGGGATTCCTTTCACCGAAACCACATCGTCTGTAAGGAGCTTTTTGTGCATTAATCTCCATCCAAAAGTGGATAGTCTTGGTTGCATGAGCTTCCTCTAAACCAAGGAACTCCAAGGAACCTTGGGGTTGCATTTTCTTATCTCCTCGAGAAAGAACCTGAGGAAGTACAGGACCAAGCACATCGATCCTTCAAGTTTGATAGAGGCAGCCTAATAGACCGAGCAGCTTCAAAGCATTGATGAAGGAGAGGAGAACGAACAGGTGGTAAAACCCATTGAGAGTTATGGATGACATCAGACACCTTCAACGACGAATTCTTCAGGAACTCAAAGTCTAAACCACAAGACTCTGCAATGGATTTGTCACCTATCCAGATGTCAAACCAAAGTCTAATATCCTACCCATTTCCAATAATCCATCGCTCTTTGGAAGAGACAAAATTCCAAACTTTGCCCAAGCCAGGCCAAACTAATGAGGACTTAAAAGATGGATTAATATTTCCATTCTTCAAAAACCTAGCCTTAAGCAGCCTACTCATACCTAAGTTCCCATGCTTGATGTTCCAAACTTGCTTGCACAATAAAGATTTGTTCAAGTCTCGAAGCCGATGGATTCCTAAGCCTCCTTCATCCCTGGGTTTACAAACCTGCTCCCATTTAATTGTCACTGCTTTGGAGCTGTCCACATCACCAATCCATATAAAATTTCGCATCCACCTTTCCATCAAGCTAATTAGAGAATTTGGCCACCAATAGATAGCCATGTTATGGACAGGCATACCCATAATCACCGAACGCACCAACTGAACCCTTCCAGCCATTGAAAGAAGCTTTCCTGTCCATCCAGCCATGCGCTCCTTTACCTTGTCTAGGACAGGCAACAAAAAGCTTTTTTTCACTCTTCCTTTGAAGATCTGAACCATAAGATATTCAGTAGGGAGGCTGCAAACCGAGATGCCCAAGACCTCAGAAATGTCCTTGATGTGAACATGCCTGATTTTCCCCATGAAAGCTTGCTTTTATCTAAATTTATTTGTTGGCCAAAAAAATCTTGATACTTTCTCAAAAAATTATTTGGGTTACGAACATACTTAATAGATGTATTCATGAAAATAAATATGTCTTCTGCAAATAAAAGGTGGACCGGCATTACCTCACCTTTAGGCCCTTGAAGGGGTTTGATTTTCCTATCACGAATAAGAGCTTGCATACCTCTGCACAGAACCTCCTCCACTAGAATGAAAAGAATTGGAGACATGGGATCCCCTTGCCTTAAGCCTCACTCTACATTGAGGTATCCCACAGGACCGCCATTCAAAAGAATAGAAATTTTTGAAGAGCAAAGGACCTGATGAATCCAGTTCACCCATTTATCAGAGAAGCCAAAACGTTTCAACCCTTGCAGCAAAAAATCCCAAGAGATAGTATCGAAGGCCTTTTGAATGTCAATTTTAATTCTCAATCCCCTCCTCTGGTGGTAGAAAACATAATATTTGCTAGCTCAGAAGCCAAACCAACATCCGAGTGAATCAATTTTCCTTTTTAGAATGCCCCCTGTTCTTCTGAAATCAACCTCGGCAGCAAGAAGACATTCTTGTAGCTAAGATTTTTTATATAACTTTTCAGACAAAATTCTCCATACACAAGGGCTAAAACTTGTCCAGCAAGATGGCTCCAGCAAATTTGGAATCAAAGCTAAGATATTATTATTTAAACCAGGGGGCATGACGCCTGAGAGAAAGAATTGTCTGACCGCTCTAATGAAATCACCTTCCACCACCTCCCAACAATGCCGAAAAAAATACCCAGGGTAGTCGTCAAGGCCTGGGGAGCTATCCGGATCAAGGTCCCAAACAACCCTCTTGATTTCAACTGCACCCGGTGTAGCATCCAAAGAAAGCAAATCAACCTCATCAACTAAAGCAAGAATTGAGTCAAGCAGATCCAAATGCTTAAAGACAGGCAAACTTTTATGAAAAGATTGGAAGTAATACACAATATAGCTCGCGATCCCGTCTCTGTCACAAATCTTTGACCCATCAGATTTTTGCAGCAGTCTAATAGTGTTTCTTGCCCTTCTAATCTTGGCATAAAGGTGAAAGAATTTAGAATTCCTATCACCATGCTTCAGCCAAGTGATGCGAGATTTCTCTGCACAAAGCTTTTCATGGTTCTTTAAAGCATTTAGATAGGTTGTTTTCGTGTCTGCTTTCTTCCCAAATAAATCATAGTCATCCCTAATATTTCAATTTAGCTCTGAATCCCTGCCAGAGCCTCTTTGGATTTAATCAACTCCACATCAAAATTTGGGAAGGATTGCTTAGCCCAAGCTCTAATGATAGGCTTAAGCCTCTTGAGTTTATGAGCCAAAATAAAAGTAGACGGACTAGAAACATATTGAGACCATGAATCATGAATGAGCTGAATAAAGGATGAATTTTCAGTCCAGAATTTATGCATTCGAAAGGGGCAGTTACCTGGCTTCGGGCAATCCTCAGAGACCACTAAGATAGGTCAGTGATCAAAGAAATTCCATTGGAGCACTGATTGAGCACAGTCTTGGAAGTGGTTGAGCCATGCTTCATTGCAGAATCCCCTATCCAGAACTACAGCCACAATCCCTCTTATCCTGTTGTTTGACCAAGTGAACTTTGGACCATGGGAGAGAATTTTAATCAGAGAGCAAGAGTCTATCAAAACTTTAAATTCATCTGCCGAACCCAAACTGAAGGACCCTAGACCACACTTTTCATGAGAAGCAAGAATGGCATTGAAGTCCCCAACCATGATCCAAGGAGCACCCGCGACCGGGATGGATGCCAACTCGAGCCATAATTCCCTTATTTTCACTCTAAAGTTGCTGCTATGGATGACAGATAAGAAAACATCATTGGTATTCTATACGACCTAGATAGATATTTGTTGCTCTGACTTGGAAACAATAGAAGGCCTAGGAACCCCTCTCTTCCACATCAGCCAGAGGTTAGGAACCTTGTTCTCCCTATTATTGTGAATCAAATCGACCTCATACCCGATTTTATTAAAAAATAAAGCATGGAATGTAGAAGAGTCAACCATTGGCTTTGCTAAACATATAATATTAGGATTATGATCTACTACAATTTTTCTCAAGGCCATGCAAGCTACAACCTTCTTAAACCCCCTCACATTCCATAAAACAACCTTCATAATCACTTTGACACGTTTTCCAACCGATCAGACCTTCTGTTCTGCTCAAAATTTGAAATTTCTTTATCCTTCCTGCGGGTGCTTGCCACAACAATTTCCCTTTGCAAAGCTTGAATGGATAGGTCATCCGCACGAGTGATCTCCTCGTGATGAAGGATGATCCCCCCTCCCTGGATGGTACTTGGCAATATTGAAGTTACTTGGCACTCAACCTGATTTAGAACTCGAGAAGAAGCATGATCCAGGTCGTTGGCATCCAAGTGGGTATGGTCGTCCTCTAAACCCAACCCGCTCAACCCGCATTGGTGTCCAAGGGGCCCAGAATTGCCAAAGGATGAGAGGTCATTCGGTCAACCAAAATTGTGCCTCTAGTTACTGAGTCAGCAAGATCTTGAGGGAGAGGGAGGATTATCTCCAAAGAGCCATTTCGAGAAAGAGACCAAACAGGATCTGCCTCCCTAAATTGAGAGCCGTTGTGGACTCTTAAAATAGAAGAGGATCGAGGGCAAGAATGGGAAGAAGATCCTTCCCGATCTGATCGGTGACTAGGCAACCCATTGCAGCCTCCATCACTGGTTCTGGACAAGCACCACAACAGTTGGCATCACCTTCATCAGCAAAAACCGCTCTAGGGACTCCCATCTCCGTGTGAGTCTGGGGCTCAACATGTTTTCTGTCGCGGCATTGATGGATATTATGCCCGACCTTCTTACAATAACCACAACGACTTAGACTATCTTCATAGATGATTGTTTGAGAGAACCACAATCGCACATCATTTCCAGGCTGCTTTCGCTCTACCTGAATTTCTTCAACCCACTTGGCGCCCATCTCCAATTCAACCATGACTCTAGTGTAACCTCCAATGGAAGCAGCACGAGTTTGCCGATCGATTGCCATCGGCCTACCAGTTGCCTTTGCCATCATAAGCAGCACCTTCTCATGCCAGTATTCTAGAGGTAGGTCTGGAAAACGAATCCAGACCATCTTTGTAACAACTTGCTTATCATTAACATTAAAATCCATCCTCCATCTCTAAAACCTGATCAGTTGGGATCCAACCTGAACCGAATTTCTCTTCCATATGGCCACCATGTCTGTCTCCAATTTGAATTGAAGAAGGAAAAAACCTTTACCCATTGGGGCAAAAGCAGATCTTCCCTTCAAAGACTAGGTGTCTTTAGAGCCTTGACTAATATCATCAATGGAAACATATTTAAAGTTCGTTCTCCCGATGTGAGCGAATTTAAAATTTTCAAGATGTTCCTCATAAGCCTCTTACGAGATGATTACAGTTGTTAAGGATCCAACCTGTACAAGATCAGGCAGATCATCAATTACAAGAAGCACTCCTCCCACTATCGTTGAGTAAGAGACTTTCTCCTTGGGGGCGACTGGAGTAGTATCAGGAAGAGGGTCAGGAGCTCTTAATCCCACAGGCGTTCGCTCCGTTGGCTTCCAGAAGTCCGTGAGAAGGGATTGTCTTTCACGGTATGGAGGCCTTCCACCATGACCATGTCCATCGCCAAGTTCCATAGCACTCACCTTAGACATTCTTCCTCAACCGATCTAGAAGCACATGATGTGATGACTCCTGAGCCTCTCTCTCTCTCTCTCTCTCTCTCTTTAACTTTCTAGTTAAAGATGTAGGGGTGGTTGACACTAGGGGGTGCAAGTTTGGGCCTAATGGCCTGAACCTGCCCTTGGCCCGCCTTGATCCTGAACAAGTATTGACTTGAAAATTTTGGTCTTGAGGGCCATCCCAACCCTAAAATTTTTTACCTTAGGTCAGGGTCAGGGTAGGTAAGGGTTGATGTCTTTGCCCCGCCTAGCCCTCCCTGAACCCAGCCCTGATTTTTTTACCCTGACTTTAGGTCCTGATTTTGGCCTGACCCGACCTTGGTTTTTTCCCCTGATGTTAACATTGGATTTTTTGTTTTCTTAGATGTCCTCTTTGTTTAACATGACAAGGGTTTTGAGATCTTCAGATTGTTGCCTTATTAAGATGAATTCTTCGTTTATCATGACAAATAATTGAAATTTTTTGGATTATTTGCTTTCGTAGGATGATCTCCACTTTGTTTCCCATAATAGTTGGAGTTATTTATATTGTTCGAATGTTTGCTTTATGATGTTCTCCTCATGACAAGTAATTTGTGACTTTGTGTTGTTGTTTTTTTGTTTTTGTTTTTTTTTAATCTCCTTTTTATTATGAATATTTTTTATCTTTAGTTATTTCATATTTTGCGGGGTCAAGATCAGGGTATAATTGGCCCTTGACGGCAAACCAGTGCCAATCAAGGTCTGGGCCATCCCGGCCCGACCCTGAAAAATTAGGGCTAATCAGGGCAGGTAAGGTTTGGGCATGGGTTGAAGTTTTATGGCCCTAAGTCAGGGTCAGGGCGGGTTTGGGCCCAATTAAGGGGACTTAGGGTTGGGCTAGGCTTTTAAGAAGCCCGGACCGACCCAGCCTTGTTCCACCCCTAGTTGACACATGGCATTTTTTTTTTCTTTCTTAATTTCTAACCTACTATCTCTCTATATCTAACTCTCTAACAGATCGATCAATGTTAAAGTTAATAAGAATGTGGGTTGAGAGAAGGATAAGACACAAGATATACCTTGGTTCGGTTCCTCTCTTGAACCTACGTCCCCACTACTATGTAATTATTTTCTTGCTTAGTAAACAAAGGTCCATCCATTCTCTCTTTTAAGGTGATTCCTTTGGAGAGAATTATGGAAATAATTATAATTTACAAGATCTCTTGGTGATTGAGATACACAAGGAAATGTTGATTGTAATGACAAGGGTCTTCTGTCACTTTCTCTATTGGTTTCTCTCTTGATGATAATGTTTCCTTCTTTAGGAGAGGAGATTGATTGTGATCCAATCTCCTTGGTGTCATTGATTGTGATCCAATCTCCTTGGTGTCATTTCCTTTCTCGAGTGAGGTGATTGATTGTGATCCAATCTTCTTGGTGTCATTTCCTTTCTTGAGTGAAAAGATTGATTGTTTGTTGGCCAGCACATAACGATGAGGTGGAAACCTTATCTCTTATTTAGAGGCAGCCGAGGTTGTGTGGAATGTTAAGGTTATGGAGTGTACAACAAGGTGGGGTATGTAGTCAGCCCAGATGGAGGGGTCGTGCGCAAGGGCAGGAGGTATTGCAATGCAGTGGTATGCAACAGACCAGGGGCTGGGTAGTGAATGGATCAAGTTCATGTACGATAATGTTCTCGAACACTCCTGATCCGTGGATATAGAATCTATTAAATGAAGACAGAGAAAAATGATTCTACATCCATGGATTAGAATTGTTCTTGTACATTCTCGTACGTGAACTTGAACCGCTCTTGGCTGGGTAGGGGTATAGTTTTCCAAGACAGTGCAATAGTGAGGATCTTGTGCATTGTTCGGTGGAAGAGGTCTTGTACGTAGTGCTGTGGAAATGGTCTTGCGCATAGTGCAGGGGCAAGAGGATACAAGAGAATCAGAGATTTTTCGTTAATCTTGAAAAAATCTCTACACCACTCTCGACCTAACAAAATGATCCCCTTTTATTTATGTCTAGTGCTTTCACTATAGAGATAATATAAAAGGAACCCAAAACCTTAAAACCTACACAATTACAATTATATTCTTGTACATATAATGGATCTCAAACCCAACCCAATTACATATACAAACTAATTATAATTTGTTAGATCAAATACCAAGAAATACGAAAATAAATAGACAAAAGATCTGCATGACACAAAGATTTAACGAGGTTCACACACCAGTGTGGTGTGCTATGTCCTTAGGTGAAGAAAAAGATGTTTCACTATGCAAAAGAGAGATTACACCTAAGCAGCGGTGAGAAAACTCACCTTGAAACCCTAGCTCAATAAACCCCCAAAATACAATGACTTTTTCAACATGACAACGGTACATTATATATACTCCAAGTCACGGGTCGACCCATCAGGTAGCAGTAGACCCGGTTGAACCATACCCCTCTGCTTCCATCATAGATCTCAGAAAACTTTCCATTCTGGTAGCCACCAAAATATGTCGGAGCAGGTCAATCTTCAAAATGGGTCAAGAATTCGAGACAAACTTAACATAATTATATAAACCCCATAAAAACATGGAATAAATTTTTGTAGCCAAGACAATCAACTTTTGGATGGCATCTCATGCATAGCAGGTTGTCCACGGATGATGCAATTTCTGCGAAAGGAATTCCGATTGTCTCGATCTGCAACTTTGTTCGAATCATTGTGAATCCTTTAATCATCTTTTTTTCTTATGTAGTTTTGCTGTGAGAATATGGGAAAAATTCTTACATTGCTTTGGTGTTGCTTGGCTAGGAGTTGAAGACATTGCAGCTTTAATTCAGTGGTGGAATAGAAAGCGCAGAATTCTTTCGCTAAAGGAAGCTTGGTCGATGGGTATTATCATTGTGGTAGATAATCTCTGGAGGGAAAGAAATAGTCGACGTTTTGAAGGTACACATCTTTCCTGCAATCTTGTTTTTGAAAAAATAAAGCAAGATTTCCATAGCGCCAATGTTTCTCTTCAATATGGGACCCAACCATGCATCCCGTATATTGGAGGTATTTTGATGCAAACCTATGCGCAACTGGTCGAAGCTGAATGTGGATGGTTGCTCTCTTGGAAATCCAGGAAAAGCTGAGTTGGGTGGAATTTTGAGAAACAACAATGGGGCTGTTATCGGTTCCTTTAAAGTTTTCATCGAATTCATTCGAACTATGTGGCTGAGTTCAAAGCCCTGGTGGTTGGTTTGTGTATGGCCAAAGATTTAGGTGTTAGACTGCTCTGGATTAAGAGCGACTAGGCTGCAATGGTCACATATGTCCAAGCAAAAGCAATTCCGTGGTTTGTTGAGCAGGAATGGAACTTGATACTGCCATACCTGAGCTCTATAGATTGGAAGATCACTCACTGCTTTAGAGAAGCAAATTGCATTGCTGATTTCCTAATTAAGGAAGCCACAAAAACTAGATTATCTGAAAAGAATGTAATTTTTCCTGACCATATAAGGGAAGAGATCAGTCATGATGCTGATTCTAGACCTAGATATAGGTTTGATTAATTTGAATTTTTTTCCTCTGCTGATGGCAATGCAGAAGTTGGAGGATTAAAAATCCATTTCCTATGTCTTTTTTATAATTTTTTCTTTCTTAATGAAATTTCATCCTTCTAACAAGAAAAAATATAAACCCCATAAATAATACAAGACACCCAACCCACAACCTCCTTGTCTTCTTTCTATTTTCTCTCATCTGCCCCTTCGGGGGCATTTAACATCATGACTCCACAATTTGATCACCCAATATTCTTGGTGGAAGATTGACGATGGAATGGAAGTTTTGTATCGGTCACTTTTGAAAGATGGAAGATTGAAGATGAAAGATGGAATGTGGAAATTGGAAGACTCAGACCACCCAAGTCAATTAAAGTGTCAATTAAAGTGTACTCCGAATTTAAAACACACGTTTTAATTATTAAATTTTAAATTCAACCTTTTTTCAATTCTTTGCTTGTTTTCTTGGCGTCTGAAGAGGTCAGCAATCCCTGCAAGGAGCATATTTCTTCAAGCAAAGAATTTTCAAATCCTGGATTCTTTCATCCGACTGTTTAAGTAGAAAACTGAATATCCGTACCTGTTGATGTCTACCCAGGTCAATAATGTATTTAATTTCTGCCCAAATTAAGTAGTGGAATTGGTTCAAAATTGCAAATATGAGTCCATGAGGTAGCCGCCCTCATCACCCTTTCACATGGTACAAATAGGTGGGCACTCACAAATATTCAATGGATGGGATTATCTATTAAAACCTTTTGCCTTATATTTTCTTATAGGGGCAGAATATAGTACTAATACCTTTGTTTATACCTCTCTCATCCTCATATGAAATGATTTTACTGTTTCTTATATATAATATCATTTTGTCTCATCTTATTAGTATACTCCCCTATGCCGCTTGCGTAGAGAACTCTCTCTTTTTTATATATTCATTTTCATCTTGTATCAACTTCCTAATAAATATACCATTTCTTAGATTGCTTATCCACAAAGTACCTTTGTGTCCATCTCTCTCCCCCTTATATGAAATGACCTTGCTGCTTCCTATGTACAATATAATTTTGTCTCATCTCATTAATGTACTTCCCCCATACCGCTTGTTAAGATATCTCTCTATCTCTCTCTCTCTCTCTCTCTCTCTTCTAACTATTATTATTCATCTTGTGTCAACTTCCTAATAAATTTACCCTTTCCCAGATTGCTCATCCGCTATATCCATGAAGTGCAAACCTAATTGTGCCATGTGAAAGGGTGATGTATCCAATTATTGGATAAGAATGCTGTATAAGTTCCAAGTGTTGGATATGCCCCCCCATGTTAATACATGGTAGTTAAGCATTGATGTCTTATACCCCACTGAAAAAAAAAAAAAAATTTTGTATGTACCCTTTCAATAATACAATTTTTTTAAATCTTATTTTTTTTTTTTTCAAAAAATTTGGGTAAAGAACCTTGGAATCTTCTTGTCTACAAGATTGAGAAGAGTGCTATATCAATAGATATTTTTATTGTATTTTCTTCCATCAGTTAATTATGGATTATGATCTCACCTCCATTTTATATGATTAATCAAAGCATAAAAACATTAGATTTCTTTTGTGACACGAATTGCGATGATTCATAACAAATCAAGGAGGCTATGTTTGGTTGCAAGAGAAATTTAAAGGGAAGGTAATGAAATTTTCGGACATAAAAAATGAATTTTTGTAATTCTTACCCAATATGATTGTATAAACTGTTTAAATATTTTACCATATTTAGTAATGATATATTTTACATGTAATTTTTATTTTACATTTTATAGTAAAGGGTTTTGAATGCAAAGTAAAGTCAAATTAATAACCAAATATGGAATAACTATAAAAGCTTCTTATTATACATTTGAAAATTTTACTTCTCTTCCCTTTAATTCTATTTGCAACCAAATAGAGCCACAAGGTTTCACATTTAATTTTCATGAGTTTCTTAAAAAAATGTTGTTTCCATCTTATGGAAATTTCGGCGTTTTATTTTCTTCTTGTACCTGAGACGGCCTTTTGTTAGATGAGTCTGAGGCCCTCAATCACATGACTTCCTTTATCCTATCAAATGGCTTAGTGGTAAATGTCATGAGCAAAAGAATATTGTCCGCTTGCATGGTTACTACGTTAGCGTACAAGGGAATGGAAAACCACACGAAGGCATCTAAATATGGTGGCTCGTAGATTTTTAATTCCCACTTATGTTTGGATATAAAAAGACACAGGCAAGCAGACAGGGTTCATTTCTCTTAAGAAATCAAACAAACTTTAATATTGACCATATAGAGGTATGTAAAAATTTTCCCTTCTGTCGGCCATCCATGTATGTAAGAGTAGTTGATACTTCAAACTATACACTGGATGGTAGTTCTAAAAGTTAAAATAAAAAAAATAAAAAAGATCCTAATTAGTCTTCGTATTTGTCTATTTTACTTGCCAGCCAATAACAAAAGACTTCGTAGAATACGAGGCGGATCAAGCATTCAATCCGTGAGTCTTCGGATGGAATATTGACTCCAGAACCGATGTGTCCAATTTGACTTTCTCAAGAGACCACTTGATGTGGATTATTGGTTTCAAACGGAAATAACAGATTCTTGGTTTAATTATTGGAGATGTAATAATTAATCGAAGAAAGACTGAACAAGTCTAGCAAAAAATTCAAAAGAAAAGACTTTTGTGTATTGATGTGTGACCAAAAGAAATGGTGGAAAGAATGTAGAATAATAAAAAATAAAAGAATCTTTTTTGTTTTTCTTATTGGAAGAATAGTCTTTTATAGAAAGATCCATTTATGCATTGAAGTCTGTAAAAAGGATGATAATAACAAGAAAAAAGGGTAAAAAAAAAAAAGGGGGTGGAAATAATGTATTTGAGGACATTCACATAGACCTGGAAATTTCAAACAAAAGAACAGTCTTGTTTTTGCTTTTTTCGTTGGAAGAATAGTTTTTATAGCAAGATACATTCAGGCATTAAAGTATGTAAAAAAAAAAAAGGATGGTGGAAAGAATGTACTTAGAAAACATTCATATATTGTGTAAAAAAATAAATAAATAAATAAGAAGAAGAAGAAGACATTCATATAAAACTTAGACATTTCAACAAAAGAAGAAGACATTTCAACAAAAGAAGAAGACATTCATATAAAACTTAGACATTTCAACAAAAGAACAGTCATTTTTATTTTATTTTATTTTATTTTATTTTGTTGGAAGAATAGTCTTTTATAGCAAGATCCATTCATGCATTAAAGTGTGGAAAAAAAAATATGGTGGAAAGAATGTACTTAGAAGACATTCATATAGACCTAGACATTTCAAACTAAAAAACTTAAGAAAGAAAAAAAAAATCTACAAGTAATTTATCTCTTCACTTTTGGTATTGCCATTATCAGAGAGAGTAAACAAAATCAAACATAAAAGCTTCCAATGATTAATTAAAGAAAAATTGTACTGAGGTCTCATTTTCGGACTTGATCCTTTGTGGCACAACAGGGTGTTTGCCGCACATTCAAACCCCCAAAAAGCCTAGGCTGCGTGCGACTGCCTTAGGCTTTGTATCTGAGTGTTTCTGGGCATTGGATGTGCTCCAAATACCTTGCTGAGCCACAGAGGAATTCAATCCCTCTTTTTCAAATCCCACCTAAAATCCTCCACAGTAAAAGGTGAAACCCCCATTTATCTGACGCCAAGATAATGAGGCCTTCCTACCTTTTTTCGCTAGAAATTCATAAACGTTACTAAAAAATGAGAAATAAAGAATACATCAACGAGAAAAAACCATATTGCTGCAAGCTTGCTCACCTTCAGCATAGCCATCAGCAAGGAATTCGCACACTAACTGCTAAATATCAAAGCATATTTAGAATCCTCCACCTTAGGCATCACACTCCACCTCTTCTCTAATATGGGATGGAAGAGGCATATTATATCTTGAAGTGCTAGATTTTGCAGCTGCCTTTGCTAGAAAGTCAGCTATCCGGTTTGCCTCTTTAAAATAGTGGGAGATCTTCCAAGTTCTTGAGCGTAGCTAAGTTTTCAAAGTTGTTTAGTCCTGCATTGCATACCACAATATCAAGTTTGATTGAATCAGAATCACAACTACAAGTGAATCTGATTCAATCCATAAAGACTCCCTTCCCATTCTCCTTGCCATTTTATACCTTCAATAAGCTCTTGAAACTCTGCATAATGATTTGTCTGATTTCCAGTATAAGGGTTGTGATTAGTTGAAGGCCAGTGGGACATGGCATAGGAGAAGGGTTATGGGTGGCATAGAGGTCAGTGAGAGGTTTGGTGTGCCTGGGTGGGGAGGCGATGTTGGATGGGTTGATAATCAGTGAGGCCAGGGGAATGGGAGAGATGGGTGGTGGTGGCGAGGGTGGTGGTTGAGGCATAGGAACTGAGGATGGCGACATGGGTGGTAGCAATGGAGAGGATGGATATGATGGTGCTAGTAAGGGCACAACAGTCGGGGTCATAGTGGGTACAAAACCCAAGGAATCGATAAGGAAGAGAAAGAGGGCGGTGGACCTAAAATGGAGGGAGAGGAGCAGGGAATGGAGGACTTATCAAATCACACATGTCTAGCAATGTACATGCGATTGGTTCTGAGATCAAGGCAATGACAGCCAATGTGGGAGGGGCTATAACCAAGAAATACACATGGGGTAGAGCGATCATCCATCTGGTAAGGGTTATATGGTGGAAGGTACGAAAAACAAAGATAACCAAAAATACGCAAAAAACGGTGATCATGGATTTGTGATACACGAATTGAAAAGGAGACACCCCCTAGGACACCTTAGAAGGCATTAGATTGATGAGGTACACAGCCATCTCAAAGGAAAAGTGCCAATGTTGGCGTGGAACTGAGGCATGAGTAAGTAGGGATAGCCCAGTTTGAACTATGTGACAATGGCGGCATTCAACCACCCCTTGTTGCTCATGAGTATGAGGGTAGGCAATGCGATGAGAGATACCCAATTGGCTGAAGAACTGAGGAAGAGAGCAATACTCTCCTCCCCAGTCCGTCTGTATGGCTCTAATTTTTTGAGAAAAAAGCCTTTCAACCAGGGCTTGAAATTTGTGAAAAATAGAAAACACCTCAGATTCGCGAGAGAGAAGGTAAAACCAGATATACTTAGTATTACCATTGATGAAAATTACAAAATAATGATGCCCAACTCAAGAGGGCATGGGGGGAGGGACCCCAAACATCACTGTAAACAAGGTCTAAAGGAAATAAACTTCTAGAACTAGTTTCAGAAGAGAGAGACGACTAGACTTTCCTAACTGACATGCAGGATAAACAGAACCCAATTGAGACGACTGATACAGGAGACCATTGGTACGCAGCATAAGATGAAGTAGTCTCTCATTGGGGCGACCAAGTCGATGATGCCAGCCATCTAGAGTAGTACATTCGGCAACATTGGTAGTGGAGAAAGGCAAGCAGAGGGAGGGATGGGATAGAGGCCACCGCTGCTAGTCCCTAGGGTCACTGTGATACCGCTTACACAAGATCGGGTCAGTCCGAGACGGAAACTCTCGTGTGGTGGCCCCAAGAAATTTGGTGTAGTGGCGAAGGTTTCATCACGGAACCTCGCTTCTGGAGGCCAATTACCGTGTCCCATTCAAGTTTGTATTCAAATATTTTCACTTAAGTTTTGCATTAATGATTTCCACTATATTTTAAATTTAATGGTTTTCGCTTAAGTTTGTTTATATTTAATGTTTTCCACTAAGAGGAACATTAGTTTGAATTTTTAAAAGTTTGTTTGATCTTTAAAGTCTTATTTAAAGATTTTTTTACTTGAATTTGAAAGTTTTTTTTGAATAATTTATGAACCTATATGAGCATGACTGAATCTAGAGGCTAGTTTTAAATGGCTTTCATTTTTGCTTATTTATAAGCTTGAGTCTTAGGAATTAGATAACAGGTCACCAATTGATTGATTGAGCAAAAGTGAAAAATCATATTGAGATAAAGGGCATTTTTTTGTTCGCTAAAAATTTATATTATTAAAGAGAAGAAAATAACATCAATACAAATGGGAAACACCACAAACTTGCTCTCCCGATCCCCTCTTTCGGCATATTGAGATAAAGGGCATGATAAAGAACATCTTGTGTGAGAGAATGGAGAGCTCTAGTGATGGCAATTCTAGTGATTTGGGGAGCATTCTATTTGTGAGGCTGATGGTGATAGTGGAGATAGGGAGGCGCTTGATTGAGGACCCTTGCCTCAGAGGGTGGTGTAAGAAACAACTAATCCTTCTGTCCCCAAGCACTCTTATGCAGGGGTGGTAGGGAACTCATCTTGTCCTGAGATTGCAGCCCTCCCAGAGCCGATTCAAGCAAGAAATATTGTCACACCCCGTTCACACAGAACCGGATCAGTGACCGGGTTAACTCTGGTTAACCCAAACCTATCAGGATCATCTGATACAGTACCCAACCACAGCATACACACATCTAAGATCAATGTTCAAAAATTCAACGGAAGACTTAATTTACCTGTAAATACCCCAATATACTTGAAACCCAAATTGTAGTATATAGATAAATACACGTGGGGCCGCAGGCATGATATTTACACAAAAAGAATAACAGTTCACGTATCAAGTACACAAAAAGGGGTCATCAAAAGAATCAAAAAGTATAACCTTGCACGGCATCAATACTGCGATCCCGCAGCACAGCCCTCGCATGTGCAATCTGTGCCGTGCTCATATTCCTTAGGAACCCACCAATCCTCTTCGGAGAATTCAATTGTGGGGCCCGACCCTTGATCTTCAGGCGAGCCATTTGGCCCACCGGTCTCAGCCCACCTGAGAGGGCGGAAAAATGCCATTTTTCTTAAAACTTTTTCCAGTCTTTGGGGAAACAAATGGGGCTTTTCCAAACCCATTTTCCACACATTCAAGGTCATAAGATGATTCTAACCTAGATCTAAGTTAGATTTAAGGATTGGAAAGCCATCTTACCTTCTTTGCTCAAGAATTCTTTCAAAACCCCAAAAATCACTTCTTAGCTCAAGAAATCACCAATGCTTCTCCAACCTAGTAAACACTTCTTCAAATCCTTCAAAATCAACACATAGACCATCTATTAAACCTTAGATTCGTCATTTCAAGGGGGATTTACAAGATCTCAAGGAACTCTACCTAAATTAAGGATTTTACTTGGGTTTGGTGAAAGTTTAAGAAACATAGCCTTTGCTCACCTCTAATCGTAGATCTCGTGTTGGGGATCACTCTTCCGGCATCGGAATGGGGAGATCAACCCTTGGCGCCACTTAAATCCATTTCTTCTTCCTCTTCCTTCCCTTTTCCTCTTCTCCGTTCTCTTTTCTCTCTTCTTTTCTCTCTCCTCTTTAATCTTCTCACCAACTTCTAAATGTAATAAATGAGATATTAAAAAACACAAAACAATGTTATTTATACTTTCCTAAAACAACTAGTAACCACATGGATGGGTCACTCAGGTGGGCGGATGCGCCCACCGGTGACCGCCCACCTGAGAGCCGAAAATCTGCCCACAAGTGGGATTTCGATGGAATTCGACTCTCGGCGCGTATCTCACTCTTGGCACAAGGTATATTCTACATATGCACTTTAGGATATGGCTACATACTGGCATTACCCGTACATGGCCTTATGATACGTGCATGTGCACGGCTTGGGTACACCCGTCTCCTCTGGCACTGACTCGGACTTGTCTGGCCAACCTGTGTTCAAAGTCACCCTTGCCATCATGGTCCATAAGGAACCCACCTTAACCCTCTCCGATTCGGGTCCTACATGGTTAAACCGGTTCAACCGTGTAATTAGATTGGGTTTAAAAAGTAGGGTATCACATTTATCCCCCCTTTTTGAAAACTTCGTCCTCGAAATTGGCGTACTTGGTTGCTCGAAAAGATGAGGGTACTTGGCTTGGATTTCATCCTCTTTCTCCCAAGATGCTTCTTCAAGTGAATGATTAGCCCATCGCACCTTTACGAAGGAAATGGAGCGGTTGCGAAGGGTTTTCACTTTTCGGTCTAAGATTTCAGCTGGCTACTCTGTATAGGTCATATCGGCTTCTAGATATTCTAGTTCCATGGGTAATACATGCGATGGATCATGAACGTATCGCTTCAGCATGGATACATGGAATAATTATGAACATTCCCGAGTGAAGGTGGCAGAGCAAGCATGTAGGCTACTGAGCCGACCCGAGCTAATATCTCAAGTGGGGCAATGTATCTCGGGCTCAACTTACCCTTTCTATAGAATCTTTGCAACCCTTTAGTATGAGAGACCTTGAGAAACACCTTTTCTCCTGCCTGAAACTCAATGTCTTTCCTGCGGTTGTCTGCATAGCTCTTTTGACGTGACTAAGCTGCTTTAATCCTTTCTCGAATAACATCAACATTGTCACAAGTCATCTGTATCATTTCAGGTCCTAACATTCGGCGTTCGCCTACCTCATTCCAATACAGAGGAGTTCTGTACTTTCTACCATATAATGCCTCATATGGAGCCATCCCAATTGTAGCTTGGTAACTGTTGTTATAGGCAAACTCCATAAGGGGTATATATTCTTCCCAACTACCACACATTTCCATTGCACATGCCCTGAGCATGTCTTCTAATATCTGTATGGTTCGCTCCGATTGACCGTCAGTCTGTGGGTGGAAAGCAGTACTCAAATTCAATTGTGATCCCAAAGCATGCTAGAAGCTTTTTCAAAATCTGGAAGTGAACCTTGGGTCCCTATCTGACACAATGCTTACTGCAAGTGCACTATGTTATCCATATAAAGTTGTGCTAACTTGGCCATAGAGAACTTGGTTTTGATGGGAATGAAATGAGCAGTCTTAGTAAGCCGATCAACTATCACCCATATCGGATTCATTCCCATAGGTGTGCATGGTAGTCCGATGACGAAGTCCATTGTAATCATATCCCACTTCCAGTCTGGTACTGGGAGTGGTTGAAGAGTACCATAAGGTCGATGCCTCTCAGCCTTTACTTTCTGGCATGTAAGACAAGTCACCACATACAGGGCTATCGTGATTCTCATGCTTGGCCACCATTAATTTTGTTTAAGGTCTTTATACATCTTTGTACTTCCTAGGTGGAGTGAGTACTCAGAGCTGTGTGCTTCCCGCACTATCTTGTCTTGTATATCCAAATCATCGGGCACACATAACCTACCTCGAAACAGTAATGCCCCATCGTTGGCTAAAACAAAATCAGGGTCGTTCATTGTTTGATCTTGAATCTTAACTCTGATCCACTGCAATTCAGGACCCAAAGGTTGTTTCATTATCACCTCTTTCCTAATAAACGGATGCACCTGTAGAGCCGCCAGTGATGCAGTCAACCATGTAAGGTTTTCTAGTTGATGTTCAAGCTCTAAGGTTGCTCCTTCATATAAGAGGGTTTCATCATTCTAGTTGGCGCCACTTAAATCCATTTCTTCTTCCTCTTCCTTCCCTTTTCCTCTTCTCCGTTCTCTTTTCTCCCTTCTTTTCTCTCTCCTCTTTTCTCTCTCCCATCTAATGATACTGAATGTCACAGTCATAATCCTTCATGAGTTCAAGCCATCTCTTCTGGCTCATGTTCAAATCTCTTTGGGTGAAAAAGTACTTAAGGCTTTTGTGATCACTGTATACCTCGCACTTCTCCCCATACAAATAATGTCGCCAAATCTTTAGGGCAAAAATGACTGTGGCTAGTTCCAAGTCATGAGTGGGGTAGTTCTTCTCATATTCCTTTAGTTGTCGGGATACATACGCTATCACCTTACCGCATTGTATGAGAACACAACCCAACCCAACCTTGGAAGCATCGGTGTAGACTGTCATTCCACCTGTGCCTTCAGGGATGGTCAGCACCGGGGCTGACATCAACCTCTTCTTCAATTCCTAAAAACTCTTCTCACATTCCTCTACCCATTCAAAGTTCACACCCTTTTTGGTTAACTTAGTCATTGGTGCTGAGATCCGAGCAAAATTCTCAATGAAGCGCCAGTAGTATCCAACCAAACTCAAGAAACTTCTAATTTCAGTGACATTCTTAGGGCTTTTCCATTCTACTACTGCTTTCACCTTATCAGGATCCACCTCGATTCCGGCCTCAGACACTACGTGTCCCAGGAATCCAACTTGCTCAAGCCAAAATTCACATTTACTGTATTTGGCAAACAATTGTTGTTCTCTCAACCTCTGTAACACCAACCTCAAGTGTTGAGTGTGCTCCTCTTCTGTCTTGGAGTAGATCAAGATGTCATCAATAAAAATAATTACCCATTTATCGAGGACATCGTGAAATACTCGATTCATTAAATCCATGAACGCTGCTGGTGCATTGGTTAACCCAAAAGTAACACTAGGAACTCATAGTGACCATACCGAGTCCTGAACGCTGTCTTGGGTATGTCGCCGTTCTTTATCTTGAGCTGATAATAGCCTAATCTAAGGTCTATCTTCGAAAATACCCTTGCACCTTGTAGTTGATACAACAAATCATCAATGCGTGGCAATGGATACCGGTTCTTAATGGTTAGCTTATTCAATTCCCAGTAATCGATGCACATATGCAAGCTGCCATCCTTCTTCTTAACAAACAATACTAGGGCACCCCATGGTGAAACACTTGGGCGAATGAACCCCTTCTCCAATAATTCTTGCAACTGCATCTATAGTTCCCTCAATTCGGTTGGTGCCATCCTGTATGGAGCTTTAGACACTGGAGCTGCTCCAGGAATCAAGTCTATAGAAAATTCCAACTCTCTATCCAGCGGTAGATGCATCAGATCATCTGGAAAAACGTCGGAAAATTCTTTAACCACCTTTACCTCTTCTAGTGGTGTAACCTTTGCATCAACATCAAGTACAGATGCTAAGTAACCCTGACATCCACTTTCCAACAACTTTACGGCTTGAAGAGCGGAGACGAGGACCTTTCTAGCCCGTTTCATTTTATCTGCTCGGTATACCAATTCTTTTCCTTCATCATCTGTCACCCTAATTAGTTTTTCAGCACACATCACATTAGCTCGATGGGCCGACAACCAATCCATGCCCAGTATAACGTAAAAATTCTGCATGTTGAATTTAATGAGTTGTGCATCCAATTTCTTCCCACTAATTTTCACTGGGCACGACCCATACACCTCTTTCAGCCGTGTAACTTTACCGGTAGGCATACTAACAATCATCCCATAATCTAGTGTCCTGGGTGACATACCAAGTTTCTCAGCAAATCTCTTAGATATGAATGAATGTGTAGCTCCTGAATCAAACAAGACATAGGCTGGTATGCCCGCTATAGGTAGAACACCTAGTGCAACAATGCATATAAGTACATCAGATCATCAATATTTAACATAAGGGAAAATCTAAAATTAAAATGTACCTGCTACCACATCCGTGCTGGCCTCAGCTTCCTCAGCGGATAGGGTATACATCCTTCCCTGCGGTTGATTCCCTTGAGTTAAGGGAGGTCGGTACACAGAGGGCTGACTGGAGGGTAAGGCTGGTCTGACCCGGCAATCTTTAGTATAGTGCCCATAGGAATGGCAATTAAAGCAACGGATCTATGACGTCGAAACTGGGGCGGGGCCCCTTTGCACTTGACCCGCTGTAGATGGAGGTCAGGGCAGCCTTGGGCCTGTAGGTATCGTACTAGTGTTTGGGCGAAAAGATGTAGAGCCCGAACCACCAGCTGGTCGAGGAGGGTAGCTAGATGGCCTATAGGGCTGTCTATATGTAGGCCCAGAACTATACGACCCACAGTATACCTTGGATGAGTTGCCCATGTGTGGAAATGGATTTGTCCTCTTCCACAATCCAGGTGTGAGGGATTGTTCTCCCTTCTGCTTTTCTTCTATGGACTTAGCCTTTTGCACAATCTGGCCATAATCTGTCAAATCTAAGACCTCAAGCACTGACCTAATGGATGCCTTTAATCCCTTCAGAAGTTTTACAGCCTTTTCTTCAGCTGACCTCATATGTCTAGGGTCAAAATGGAACAAGCTTTCAAACTACTGCTGATACTCATGGATAGTCTTATTCCCTTGAGTTAAGGCCATGAATTCCGTCTCTTTACGGTCTCTGAAGCTACGCGGGTAATGATTGGCCAAGAACAACTCCTTGAACTGTTCCCAGGTGGGTTCCGGATGCGTGGCCAACAATATGGGCTTAGAGGCTTGCCACCAAGAGTTGGCTTCATTCTTGAGTTGCAGCCCCGCAGAAATAAGTTTTTGTGCCTCAGTGCACTCAATGACCTCAAATATCTTTTCCAGCTCTTGGATCCACTAGTCCGGCTCTAGAGGATCACTTCCCACCTTAGAGAATACAGGTGGCAAATTCCTCTTGAAAGATTCCACTACCCTTGACGTATTATTCGTCGGTAGGTAATTGGGTGCATATGCCGAGTAGTAAGGGTATGAAGGGGCCACCATATACGGAGTGCTGAGTGGCTGAATTGGAGGTGTAACTCCAACTTATGACCCCGTGTCAGACCCTACAGGTGGGTCCTGTGGAGTAAGTATCCGGGGAGGTTGACCGGTTTGAGAAAGGTCTAACTGTTGCTGTATAGCAGCCATAAATGCCTGCTACTGTTGCAGCATTTGTTGCTGGAAGGCTTGTTGTGACTGCTGAATTATGGTTGTAACATCATCTAGAGTGATGACCGGTCGATGATCCGAAAGTGTAGTCACAGGTGGGTCCCCTTGTGTCACACCCTGACCAAAGGTTTCTTGAGGTTGTGGGAGTGGGGTTTGCCCCACAGAGCAGGACCTCCTAGGATTTGGTGGTCGACTGACCGGGCGAGGACCTCGCGAGGTACCTCGTGCATTGCTATCAAATCTAGTACGTACCATCGTGTCCTTGCACCTAGAACATACCATACACAACATTAGTTAAGCACCTCATAATTTATATCAGCACATAATCATATGCCAACACACGGGATATTATAGTGTATGATGTTTTGCAACTAGCCATAGCTTAATCCCGAAAATACGGGGCTAGCTTCAACAAGTAGGACGATGGTCCCACTCGTCTATATGGTGCTAGCCACACCCCCCCTTTTTTTCATATATATATATATATATATCATATATGTAACATATATATATAACACCTCCATCCCCCCCTTTCTTTTTTTGTATTTTCTCCCAATCGACGGGCTGCCACCGGCAGGCAACTCGGGTCGGCCTGGAGGTGGAAATACGAATAGGGTTTTTAAGCCCCTGTTCCTCTTTTTCTCTCATTCCTTCCCCCTTCTCTCACTCAGGTGATTTTTTAGGGTTCCTTGATGCTTCCACTCGCGATCTCGCTCAACGATTCCGCGGATTTTGGGAAGATCCAACTCCTCCACTCTCAAGTAAGTCTCTTCTCCATTTCTCTTCTTGGAACGTGTACTTTGGAGGTAGAATCCATGTGTAGTCCCCAATCTTGAAATTTTCCCATGTTTCCTTCCATAGAACAATCATTCCATGAGAATGTGATGTTCTCTTTGTGATTCATGCATAGTTTTAGGCTTTACTTCACAATTTATGAGAGAAATCCCAACCGTGCCCTAATTTTCTCCAATTTGGGGCTTTCCTCTATCTCTACTCTTTTCTCCCCAACTAACAATTCAAATGACATTCCTTATGCTTGATTTGCACTTATAATGTTGGAGAGATCATGGAAATTTGTGTATACTTGAAATCCCATCCCTTTCCATGAAAACCCATCTCTTTTGTGTTGGGTTTCTATGATTTTCTTCCCATCACTTCATACTTGTGGACAACTTAAATCTATTTCATTCCTTGCACCTCAATGTCATAATAGAAGATTTCTTTGCATGCATTAGATTGTATAATGATGGCATTTCATTCATAGACATGTAAGCTTCAAGCTTTACTCTATTGTGAGACTTTTCATTTTCTTAGATTGAACTTGCACATCGAGGTTTGGGGTTTTCCCATCATTTTATACTTGCCATACTTTATACGCCTTTGTTACATTTCTATTTTGCAATGTGCTAGTGGATATCATGTTTTGGGGGCTTCCTCCTATTCATTTCTCCATGATTTATCCACTCCTCTTCCTATCACAATTCCACATTATGCATTTAGGTGCATTTACATGCACTTGCTCACCCATCTATTTGTTTCCTTTGCTATGCAACATCCTTACTTATCATTGTTTCCTCTCTTTTCATACTAGGATGTCTTCTCGCAAGGGCAAGGAACCCGCATCCTCTTCCACTCGACGTAGGGCCACAACTTCTAAGCGGAAGAGTGCAGGGACTAGTTCCCCAGCCCCCCGCACAGGGTGACAAGGACCTGCCCCTATCAACCCTTTAGACTACGATAAGGGACTCTTCCGAAGTTCAGAGGCGACAACCAACTGGCAGACCTTCCTAAAGAGGTTTATGATGATGGAGAAGACCGTGGTAATCAGTGATTTCCACAAGGTTCAACTTCATAAGAGATTCACCGCCCTGGGTTGGCAGTCTATCCTCAACGTACATCGTCCGTGCTACGAGCAACTGGTTAGAAGATTCTACTGCAATTTGGAGGTCTCTTACCAGTATGGCGAGTATTCAATAACTAGCATGGTGAAGGGGGTGAACATTCACTTGACTGTGGACACCCTTACTAGCATTTTGGACATTTCTTCAGTTGGGCATCATTTATACAGTCCCCCAAGGAGTAAGCCCGTGGGCCCATTCTTAAGTTTGGAGACACAGGACCATATTTACGAGACCATCTGTGGTAGCAAGGAGCGTTCGGATTCCGAGACGACATTTTACCCAGAGGTTCGTGTGTTTGTTCGTTTAGTTCAGTTCAATTTGCTCCCTAGAGGAGGTCACCGGAACCAGGTAGGCTTCATGGCGGCCTACATAGCTTTCTGCATCTATAAGGCCTTGGAGGGAGGTGCCGAGCACTTATGCTTGCCTTACATCATCCTCAAGACTACGGAGCACCATACCTCACACCCTGAGGACAGAGGGTTCCCATATGGTAGGATCCTCACCAGGATCTTTGAGTTCTTTGGGGTGGATCTGAGTGGCGAGGAGGGAAAGACTCCAGCAGACAAGTTTGACAGGGGAAACCTACTAAGGATGGGTCTCCACACTCTCATGGATGTACCTCAAAGAGCAGGAGCTCAAAGAGGCAGGGACAGGAGGAATGCCCATAGGGAGGATGTTCCCATAGAGGAGGAGTCTAGTGAGGAGGATGAGGATTATGTTCCTCAGTTCGAGGAGGAGGATTTTCTAGATGAGGATATCCTCGAGGAGGAGCCTCTTGATTCAAGAGGTGCTGATCCTGGCTTCACGGGGGCTGCAGGCCCACAGCATAGAGCCCCACCACCTGAGAGTGATGCATTTGATTTTGAGAGCATGATGACTACTATGAGGGCCTTGAAAGAAAGGCAAGATCAGCTGCTAAGAAGACTAGATGAGAGTGCTTCTAGAGAGGAAAACATCTTGGAAAGGCAGGCTACCTTAGAGAGTTCTTTCCTAAGATTAGGCGAGGACTTGGATACAACAGCCAACGCCATTTCAGCGGATTTTTTTTTACTCCGGAGGGATGTACAGCTGGTGAACTCCAGGTTTGATTACTACGACCGTCGGCTCAAGGTTAGATCGAGACCTAGGAGGGATGGAGTAGTGGAGTTAGACGATGACGAGGGTCTCTGAGGACTTAGCTCGCCCGTCTACATTAGCTTCTCACTTGTCTTCATGTGGTTCATATTATTATTTTTCTTTGTACTTTTTCCTTCTCTGTAATTGGACTTGCTAGTATGGTGTTGTGATGATATTTGGTGACTTGTGGTTGGTTTGGTATTGATTATGCTTGTTGGTATATATATACATGTTGTCTATCAGATGCTTGTGTGTGAAAAATTTTGGAAATCATGTTTTAGCGTGGTTATACTGCCGAAATTTCGTTAAATACGTACTCGATGGGTTATGGAATCAAATAACTAATTTTTCATTTATTCCAAATAAACCTTCTCTAATGCATACCATGAAATGCGTTAACTAAATGCAACCATTATTATTACTTTCTTTCTTTGGCTTTTAACTCTTTAAAGCTTTTACATTTACCCAATCCCATTTCCTATTATAGATTCTATGGGGTCTAAATGGTATGTTGTGAGTGAATAGAGCATCGCGCTCTGATACCACCGTTGTCACACCCCGTTCACACAAAACAGGACCGGTGACCGGGTTAACTCCGGTTAATCCAAACCTGCCAGGATCATCTAATACAGCACCCAACCACAACATACACACATCTAAGATCAATGTTCAAAAGTTCAGCGAAAGACTTAATTTACCTGTAAATACCCCAATATACTTGATACCTAAATTGTAGTATATAGATAAATACACGTGGGCCCGCAGGCATGATATTTACACAAAAAGAATAACAATTCACTTATCAAGTACACAAAAATGGGTCATCAAAAGAATAAAAAAGTATAACCTTACACGGCATCAATACTGCGGTCCCGCAGCACAGCCCTCACACGTGCAATCCGTGCCGTGCTCATATTCCTCAAGAACCCACCAATCCTCTTCGGAGAATTCAACTGTGGGGCCTGACCCTTGATCTTTAGGTTGGTGACCTGCAAAATCATCTAAAAGAGGTGTACACGTGGGATGAGCTCACTAGCTCAGTAAGTGAAAAGAAGGACCACACAACAATCCACACAACAATCACAACCATATGCACTATATGCTATGCAATTCATTTTAAATCACATCCACCTAAACAACATTACTAAGTCTTTGGTTTAGTGCTACTACAACCACAGTGCGCGTATACTCCGGGTATGAGCCGCGAACTCCATCCCGCAATACGCCCATAGGGCTGTTGGAGAAGGCCCACCGTGAGTACTCAGAAAAGTAAAGCATGCCAACTACCAGCTCTCAACATAAAAGTAAATTACAAAAAATAAAGGTGCTGACTCCAGCAATTTAAAAACAGTACGATTGGCCCTCTTGAATATACCACCGAGGTTGCCGACTGTCCTAACGACCAGCCGGGCGTATGTCTAACCGCCATAGTGACCCGACAACTGCAACCACTGCTTCCTCCTAAATGGTAATCCAATACCTCAACCCCTGTTGGAAAGGGTCGTAGCATGGAAAGATGATAATCCTAAGCCGCATGCTCCTATATGACATAGTACGATTGTATAATGCCACTGCGTCCCATTCCACGGGCCACCAATACACTCGTTTTCAAGCCGATTACGGCATCTAGTCTAATAATGCATCATGCACAATGATCCCATCATTCATCACATAAGCACATCATCATTTACCATTGAGAAAGTAAAACACAATACACATGTCAAAATCATATGAGGATGGCTAAGCTACACATAATTTGCATTATGACATGGCTAGTCTAGATACAATTAAATGAATGCCAAACAAACCTTAAAATAAGGCCAAACGTCATTTCCCCACTTACTTGTCCTATACAAATACTCACGCCCGGTACGGGTGAGATCCAGCGCAGGAAACGTAAATTTTGGTGAACCTATCATAAGTGAATGGGGTTAGCATTTCACCACTTTGGGATCAAAATGAACAAGGTTTAATGACAAAATCATGTTTAGAATCATAAAAGAAGGTCGCACATCCATTTTGGGTCAATTCAGACACAAAAATCATGTTGGGGGCCTCTCAGGTCGGTCGGACAGCCCACTAGTCACAGCCCACCGGTCTTCACAGGTGGGCGGGTCGGCCCATCAGTCTTGACTGACCGGTAAGTCGGCCCATCGATTGACCTACTGGTCGGTCCAATGATGGGGGCCGAGGGTCTGCTAGGATCGACGGGCAGATTGGCCCACCAGTCGACCTGCCAGTCGGCCCACCGGTCTGCCCACCGATCTTGACCGATGGGTAGGTCGACCCATCTATCGGCCACTGGTAGGGGCCCACCGACCTGCCCAGAGGGCCTGCCCCTCAGGCGGGTGTGCTCAGGCGGGCCGTTTGGCCCACCGGTCTCAGCCCACCTGAGAGGGTGAAAAAATGCCATTTTTCTTGAAACTTTCCCCAGTCTTTGGAGAAACAAATGGGGCTTTTCCACACATACAAGGTCTCATAAGATAATACTAACCTAGATCTAAGTTAGATTTAAGGATTGGAAAGCCATCTTACCTTCTTTGCTCACGAACTCTTTCAAAACCCCAAAAATCACTTTTTAGCTCAAGAAATCACCAATGCTTCTCCAACCTAGTAAACACTTCTTCAAATCCTTCAAAATCAACACATAGACCATCTATCAAACCTTAGATTCGTCATTTCAAGGGGGATTTACAAGATCTCAAGGAATTCTACCCAAATCAAGGGTTCTACTTGGGTTTGGTGAAAGTTTAAGAAACATAGCCTTTGCTCACCTCTAATCGTAGATCTCGTGTTGGGGATCACTCTTCCGGTGTCGAAATGGGAAGATCAACCATTGGCGCCGCTTAAATCCATTTCTTCTTCCTCTTCCTTCCCTTTTCCTCTTCTCCGTTCTCTTTTCTCCCTTCTTTTCTCTCTCCTCTTTAATCTTCTCACCAACATCTAAATGTAATAAATGAGATATTAAAAACACAAAACAATGCTATTTATACTTTCCTAAAACAACTAGCAATCACATAGGTGGGTCACTCAGGTGGGCGGATGCGCCCACTTGTGACCGCCCACCTGAGAGCCGAAAATCTGTCAACAAGTGGGATTTCGATGGAATTCGACTCTCGGCGCGTATCTCACTCTCGACATAAGGTATATTCTACGTATGCACTTTAGGATACGGCTACATACCGGCATTACCCGTACATGGCCTTATGATACGTGCATGTGCACGGCTTGGGTACACCCGTCTCCTCTGGCACTGACTCGAGCTTGTCTGGCCAACCTGTGTTCAAAGTCACCCTTGCCATTATAGTCCATAAGGAACTTGCCTTAACCCACTCCGGTTCGGGTCCTGCATGGTTAAACCAGGTCAACTGTGTAAGTAAACCAGGTATTAAAAGTAGGCTATCACATTTACCCTCCCCCCTTTTTAAAAATTTCGTCCTCGAAATTGACGTACCTGGTTATTCGAAAAGATGAGGGTATTTGGTTTGGATTTCATCTTCTTTCTCCCAGGATGCTTCTGCAAGTGAATGGTTAGCCCATCGCACCCTTACAAAGGAAATGGAGCGGTTGCGAAGGGTTTTCACTTTACGATCTAAGATTTCAGCTGGCTATTCTTTATAGGTCATATCAGCTTCTAGATATTTTTGTTCCATAGGTAAAACATGCGATGGATCGTGAACGTATCGCTTCAGCATGGATACATGGAATACATTATGAACATTTTCAAGCGAAGGTGGAAGAGCAAGCATGTAGGCTACTAAGCCAACCCGAGTCAAAATCTCAAATGGGGCAATGTATCTCTGGCTCAACTTACCCTTTCTATAGAACCTATGCAACCCTTTAATAGGAGAAATCTTGAGAAACACCTTTTCTCCTGCTTGAAACTCAATGTCTTTCCTGCGGGTGTCTTCATAGCTCTTTTGACACTACTGAGCTACCTTAATCCTTTCTCGAATAACATAGCCCTTGTCATATGTCATCTGTATCATTTCGGATCCTAACATTCGACATTCGCCTACCTCATTCCAATACAGAGGAGTTCTACACTTCCTACCATATAATGCCTCATATGGAGCCATTCCAATTGTAGCTTGATAACTGTTGTCATAGGCAAACTCCATAAGGGGTATATATTCTTCCCAACTACCACACATTTCCATTGTACATGCCTTGAGCATGTCTTCTAATATCTGTATGGTTCGCTCCGATTGACCGTCAGTCTGTGGGTGGAAAGCAGTACTCAAATTCAATTGTGATCCCAAAGCATGCTGGAAGCTTTTCTAAAATCTGGAAGTGAACCTTGGGTCCCTATCTGACACAATGCTCACTGGAACTCCATGCAAGCGCACTATGTTATCCATATAAAGTTGTGCTAACTTGGCCATAGAGAATTTGGTCTTGATGGGAATGAAATGAGCAGTCTTAGTAAGCTGATCAACTATCACCCAAATCGCATCCATCCCCTTAAGTATGCATGGTAGTCCGATGACAAAGTCTATCGTAATCTTATCCCACTTCTAGTCTGGTATTAGGAGTGGCTGAAGAGTAGCATAAGGTCGATGCCTCTCAGCCTTTACTTTTTGGCATGTAAGGTAAGTCATCACATATAGGCCTATTGTGGTTTTCATGTTTGGCCACCAGTAGTTTTGTTTAAGGTCCTTATACATCTTTGTACTTCCTGGGTGAAGTGAGTACTCAGAGCTATGTGCTTCCTGCACTATCTTATCTTATATCTTCAAATCATCGGGCACACACAACCTACCTCGAAACAACAATGCCCCGTCGCTGACTAAAACGAAGTTAGGGTTATTCATTGTTTGCTCTTGAATCTTAATTCTCATCCATTGCAACTCAGGATCCAAAGGTTGTTTTATTATCGCCTCTTACCTAATAGACGGATGCACCTGTAGAGCTGCCAGGGATACAGTTAACCATTTAATGTTTTATAGTTGATGTTCAAGCTTTAAGGCTGCTCCTTCATATAAGAGGGTTTCATCCATTAGCATTACCTCTTGTATGAGTTGTGGGTTGACTGCTAAGTATGAGAGTGACACAGTCTATGCCTTCCGACTCAACGCATCTGCCACTACATTAGCATTGCAAGGATGATACTGAATGTCACAGTCATAATCCTTCATGAGCTCGAGCCATCTCCTCTGCCTCATATTCAAATCTCTTTGGGTGAAAAAGTACTTAAGGCTTTTATGATCACTGTATATCTCGTACTTCTCCCCATACAAATAATGTTGCCAAATCTTTAGGGCAAAAATTACTACGGTTAGTTCCAAGTTATGAGTGGGGTAGTTCTTCTCATATTCCTTTAGTTGTCGGGATGCATACGCTATCACCTTACCACGTTGCATTAGAAAACAACCCAACCCGACCTTAGAAGCATCAGTGTAAATTGTCATTCCACCTATGCCTTCAGGGAAGGTCAACATAGGGGCTGACACCAACTTTTTCTTCAATTCCTGAAAACTCTTCTCACATTCCTCTATCCATTCAAAATTTCCCCCCCTTTTAGTTAACTTACTCATAGGTGCTGAGATCTGAGCAAAATTCTCAATGAAGCGCTGATAGTACCCAGCTAAACCTAAGAAATTTCTAATTTCTGTAACGTTTTTGGGGTTTTTCCACTCTACTACTACTTTCACCTTATCAGGATCCACCTCGATTCCATCCTTAGACACTACGTGTCCCAAGAATCTAACTTGCTTCAGCCAAAATTCACACTTACTGTATTTGGCAAACAATTGTTGTTCTCTCAGCCTCTGTAATACCATCCTCAGGTGTTGAGTACGCTCCTCTTCCTTCTTAGAGTAGATTAAGATGTCGTCAATAAAAATAATTACCTATTTATCAAGGACATTGTGAAATACTCAATTTATTAAATCCATGAATGCTGCCGGTGCATTAGTTAACCCAAAAGATAACACTAGGAACTCATAGTGACCATACCGAGTCCTAAAAGTTGTCTTGGTTATGTCACCGCTCTTTATCTTGAGCTAATAATAGCCTGATCTAAGATCTATCTTTGAATATACATTTGCTCCTTGTAATTGGTCAAACAAATCATCAATGCGTGGTAATGGATACCGATTCTTAATGGTTAGCTTATTAAATTCTCGATATTCGATGCACATACGTATGTTGCGATCCTTTTTTTTGACAAACAATATTGGGGCACCTCAAGGTGAAACACTTGGGGGAATAAACCCCTTCTCCAATAATTCTTGCAACTGCATCTGTAACTACCTCAATTCGGTTGGTGCCATCCTGTATGGAGCTTTTGACACTGGAGCTGCTCTAGGAATCAAGTCTATGGAAAATTCCAACTCTCTATCAGGCGGTAGATGCATCAGATCATATGGAAAGACGTCAAAAATTCTTTAACCACCTTTACCTCTTCTAGAGGTGTAACCTTTGTATCCATATCAAGTACCGATGCTAAGTAATCTTGACATCCACTTTCCAACAACTTTACCACTTGAAGAGCGAAGATGAGGACCTTTCTAACCTATTTTATTTTATCTGCTTGGTATACCAGTTCTTTCCCTTCATCATTTGTCACCTTAATTAATTTTTTGGTACACATCACATTTGCTTGATGGGCCGACAACCAATCCATGCTCAGTATAACGTCAAAATTCTACATGTTCAATTGGATGAGTTATGCATTCAATTTCTTTCCACTGATTTCAACTGGGCATGGCCCGTACACCTCCTTCAACTGTGTTACTTTTCTTATAGGCATACTAACAATCATCTCATGATCTAGTGTCCTGGGCGACATACCAAGTTTCTCAGTAAATCTCATAGATATGAACGAATATGTAGCTTCTGAATCAAACAAGACATAGGCTGGTATATTCGATATAGGTAGAACACCTAGTGCAACAATGCATATAAGTATAGCAGGTCATCAAAATTTAGCATAAGGAAAATCTTAAATTAAAATTTACTTGCTACCACTTCTGTGCTGGCCTCAGCTTCCTCAGCTGATAAGGCATACATTCTTCCTTGCGGTTGATTCCTCTGAGTTAAGGGAGGTCTGTACACAGAGGACTGACTGGATGGTAAGGCGGGTCAAACTCGACAGTCTTTGGCAAAATGCCCATAAGAGTGGTAATTAAAGCAACGGATCTGTGACGCCGAAACTAGGGCAGGGACCCTTTGTACTTGACATGATGTAGATGGGGGACGGGGTGGCCTTCTGACTGTAGGCACCATACTAGTGTTTGGACAAAAAGATGTAGAGCCCGGACCACCAACTGGTCGAGGAAGGTAGCCAGATGGCCTATAGGGCTGTCTATATACAGACCCAGAACTATACGACCCACGGTATACCATGGATGAGTTGCCCATGTTCGGAAATGGATTAGTCATCTTCCACAATCCAAGTGTGAGGGATTGTTCTCCTTTTTGCTTATCTTCCATAGTTTTAGCCTTTTACACAATCTGACCATAATCTATCAAATCCAAGACCTCGAGCACTGACCCAATAGATGCCTTTAATTCCTTCAGAAACCTTGTAGCCTTTTCCTCAGCTGACCTTATATGCTTAGGGGAAAAATGGAACAAGCTTTCAAACTACTGTTGATACTCAAGGATGGTCTTATTCCCTTAAGTCAAGGCCATGAATTCTGTCTCTTTATGGTCTCTAAAGCTACGAGGGTAATGGTTTGCCAAAAACAACTCCTTGAACTGCTCCCATGTGGGTTCCGGATGTGCGGCAAACATTATAGGCTTAGAGGCTTGCCATCAAGAGTTAGCTTCATTCTTGAGTTGTAGTCTTGCACAAATAAGCTTCTGTGCCTCAGTGCACTCAACTACCTCAAATATCTTTTTCATCTCTTGGATCCACTGGTTTGGCTCTAGAGGATCACTCTCCACCTTAGAGCATATAGGTGGTAAGTTCCTCTTGAAAGATTCCACTACCCTTGTCGTATTATTCATCGACGGGTAATTGGGTGCATATGTCGGATAGTAAGGGTACGGAGGGGGCACCATATATGGAGGAGTGCTAAGTGGCAAAATTGGAGGTGTACCTCCAACTTGCTCATGCGGTGTCGTACCAAGTGGTGCACCTCTAGTTTGTGGTCCCATACCAGACCCTATAGGTGGGTCTTGTGGAGCAATTATACGAGGATGTTGATCGGGTTGAGGAAGGTCTAACTGTTGCTGCATAGAAGCCATAAATGCCTGCTGCTACTGGAGCATTTGTTGTTGGAAGGCTTGTTGTGACTGCTGAACTATGGTCGCAACATCACTCAAAGTGATGATAGGTGGAGGATCTGCAAGTGTGGTCAAAGGTGGGTCCCTTTGTGCCACACCCTGGTCAAGGGTTTCTTAAGGTTGTGGAAGTGGAGTTTGCCCCACAGAGTGGGACCTTCGAGGATTTGGTAGTCGACCGATAGGTGAAGGACCACGTGAGGTTCCTCGAGCATTGCTATCGGATCTAGTGTGTACCATCGTGTCCTTGTACCTGGATCATACCATACACAAACACTGGTTAAGCACCTTAGAATTTATATAAGCACATAATTATTTCCCATTCTATGACATAGCCCACGAAATAAATTTCACTCTATAGTTCACACACTCTTAGATTTACCTTAAACTTTCAACCTGACCACATAATCATATGCTAAAACACGAGTTATTGTAGTGTGTGATGTCTTGCATCCAGTCACAGCTTAGCCCCGAGAGTACTGTGCTAGCGCTTCGACAAGTAGGACGGCGGTCTTGCTTGAATTTTTTTTTTAATAATGTATTATTATTATTATTATCTTATTTATTATTATTATTATTATCATTATTATATATATATTTTTTCTCCCAATCGACGGGCGGCCATCGACGGGCAACCACAGATGGGCAGCTCGGGTTGGGGCCCGCCTGTCCAACCCGAGGCTGAACTTAAAGGGGCATTAAGCCTCTTTTGATCCTCATTTCTCCCATCTTCCACTTTAGGCTCAACTCAAGGCGATTTTGGAGGGTTACATGGCGCATCCACTCACGATTTCACTCAACGATTCTACGGATTTTGGAAGATTCAAGCGCCTTTCACTCTCAAGTAAGTCTCTTCTCCATTTCTCTTCTTGGAACATATATTTTGGGTATTGAATCCATTTATACTTTCCAATACTTGACTTCTTTCATGTTTCTTTCCATAGAATAGTCATTCCATGAGAATATGATGCTTCCTTTCTGACTCATTCATAATTTTGGGCTTTCCTACCCAATCTATGGGAGAAAATCCCAAATCGTGCCCTAATTTCTCTAATTTGGGGTTTTCTTCTATTTCTTCTCTTTTCTCCCCAACTAACAACTCAATTGGGATTTCTTATCCTTGATTTGCACTTACATTGTTGAAAAGATCATGGAAACTTGTATATGTTTGCAATTCCATCTCATTTCTATGAAAATCCATATCTTTTATGTTTGGTTTCTTGAAAAAAAAATTTGGGGGTTTCTATGATTCTCTTCACTTCGTTCCATACTTGTGAACAACTTTGAATCACTTACCATTAATTGTTGGTGCAATGATATTTGACTTACACTTGTTGGTTGTATGCCTCGATGACCCCTATGATCATGAAATTTTTTTTTCCAAAAATGAAAATCTCTCTCTCATTCCTTACACTTCAATGTCATAATAGAAATTTTTGCATATTCTTGGTTATATAATGATAGGTCTTACTATCATTGACATGTAAGCTTCATGTTCCACACTTATATGGGATTTTCATTCTCTTGGATTGAACTTGTACATCAAAATTGGGGTTTTCTACTATTTGACACCAATTACCCCACTTGAGGAAATTCTTATGAGGCTTTCCATCACTTCTCACTTGCCATGCTTTATACTCCTTTGTTACTCTTCTATTTTGTAACATGCTAGTGGATGTCATGTTTGGGGATTTTCTCCTATTCATTTTTCCATGGCTTAACCACCCCTCTTTTTATAATGATCCACATTATGTATTTGGGTGCATTTACATGTGCTTGCTCACCCTCCTGTTTACTTCCTTTGTCATGCAACATTCTTACTTATCACTATTTCTTCTCTTTTCTTACTAGGATGTCTTCTTGCAAGGGCAAAGAACCCACATCCTCTTCTAATAGACGTAGGGCCACAACTTCAAAAAGAAAAGGTGTAGGCACTAGTTCCTCAGCCATTCGTACAAGGCAACAAGGACATGCCCCCATAGATCTTCTAGACTATGATAAGGGACTCTTCCGGAGTTTGAGGGGAGAAACAAATTGGCAGATCTTCCTAAAAAAGTCTGTAATGATGGAGAAAACCGTGGTAACTTGTGATTTCAATAAGATTCAACTACAAAAGAGATTTACTGCACTAGGTTGGCATTCCATCCTTAATATTGACCGCCCATGCTATGAACACCTGGTTCGAAGATTTTATTGTAATTTAGAGGTCTCTTACCAGTATGGGGAGTACTCAATCACTAGCATGGTGAAGGGGGTGAACATTCGTTTGACTGTGGATACCCTTGCTAGTATTTTAGATATGTCATCAGTTGGGCATCAATTCTATAGCCCCCCACGGAATAAGCCTGTGGGCCTATCCTTAAGTTCGGAGATGCAGGACCACATTTACGAGACCATTAGTGGCAGCAAGATGCGTTTAGATTCTGAGGTGACATACAACCTAGAGGCTCGTGTATTTGCTCTCTTGGCTTAGTTTAATTTGCTCCCTAGAGGAGGTCATAGGAACCAAGTGGGCTTCATGGCAGCCTATATAGCCTTCTACATCTACAAGGCCTTGAAGGGAGGTGCCGAGCATTTATGCTTGCCCTACATTATACTTAAGACTATGGAGCATCATGCTACACATTCTGAGGATGAGGGTTTCCCATATGGTAGGACTCTCACCAGGGTTTTCAAGTTCTTTGGGATGGATTTGAGTCATGAGGAGGGAAAAACTCCAGCGGACAAATTTAGCTGGGAAAATCTACGCAGGATGGGTCTCCAAGCTCTTATGGATGTACCTCAAAGGGCAGGAGCTCAAGGAGGCAGGAACAGGGGAAATATCCACAGGAAGGATGTCCACATGGAGGAGGAGGATGAGGATTATGTTCCTCAATTAGAGGAGGAAGACTTTCTGGACGAGGATATCCTCGAGGAGGAGACTCTTGATTTGAGAGATGTTGACCCTGACATTGCTAGGGTTGTAGACCCACAGCATAGAGCCCCACCACCTGAGAGTGGCGCTTTTGATTTTGAGAGCATGATGACCAATATGAGGGCTTTAAAACATGGGTAAAATCAGCTCTTGAGAAGACTAGATGAGAGTGCTACTAGAGAGGAAAATATCTTAGAAAGTTAAGCTACATTAGATAATTCCTTCCTAAGATTAAGCGAGGATTTGGACACAACGGCCAATGCTATTTCAGTGCACTTTACTCGACTCCGGAGGGATATACAACTAGTGAATGCGAGGTTTGATTACTATGATCGCCAGGTCAAAGTTAAATCGAGGCCTAGGAGGGATGGAGTAGTAGAGCTAGATGATGATGAAGGTCTCTGAGGACTTAGTTTGCCTATCCTAATCAGATTTTTACTTGTCTCTGTTGTTTATGTGTTTATGGTGGACTATACATTTTTTTTTGTACTTTTCTCTATAATTTGGATTGCTAGTGTGGTATTATGATGTTGTTGGTGACTTTTAGTTAGTTTTTTTTGCTTGACTAACTTATTGTAATTCGATTGTAACAATGTTAGTTAGCCTTTGTTGATTATGCTTATTCATATATGTATGTTGTCTATCAGGTGCTTCTATTTGAAAATTTTGAAAAATCATGTTTTAGTGTTGTTATGTTGTCAAAATTTTATTACATCCGTACTCGATAGGTTATGCAATCAAATAATTAATCTTTTATTCATTTCAAGCAAACTTTCTCTAATGCATGCCATGAAATGCAATAAGTAAATGCAACCCATATATATATATATATATATATTTTTTTTGCTTTCAATTCTTTAAAGTGTTTTACATTTACCCAACCCCATCTCCTATTATACATTCTATGGGGTCTAAATGGTTTGTTGTGAGTGGATAACGCATCACGCTCTGATACCACCATTGTCACACCCCGTTCACATAGAACCTGACTGGTGATTAAGTTAACTCTGGTTAATCCAAACCTGCCAGGATCATCTGATACAGTACCCCACCACAGTATACCCACATCTAAGATAAGTGTTCAAAAGTTCAGCAGAAGACTTAAATTACCTGTAAATATCCCCAATATACTTGATACCCAAATTGTAGTATATAGCTAAGTACATGTGGATCCTCAGGCATGATATTTACACAAAAAGAATAACAATTTACGTTTCAAGTACACAAAAGGGGAGGTCATCAAAAAAATCAAAAAGTGAAATCCTATACGGTGCTATTACTGCGGTCCCGCAGCACAACCCTCGCATATACAATCAACACCGTGCTCATACTCTTTAGGGAACCACCAATCCTCAATAGGATACTCAAGTGTGGGGCCTGACTCCTGATCTTCAGGAGGGTGACCTACAAAATCATCTAAAGAGGTGTGCACGTGGGATGAGCTCACTAGCTCAGTAAGTGAAAAGAAAGACCACACAAATATTCACATTCATATGCACTATAAACCATACAATTCATTTTAATCTTATTCACCTGAACAACATTACTAAGTCTTAGGTTATGTGCTACTCACAATCACAGTATGCGTATGCCCCTGGTACGAGTCGCAAACTCCATCCCACGATACTCCCATAAGATTGTCGGAGAAGACCTACCGTGAGTACTTAGAAAAGTAAAGCATACTGACTACTGGATCTCAACATAAAAGTAAATGACAGAAATGTAAAGGTGTAGACCCCGGTAATTTAAAAGTAGTACGATTGACCCTCTTAAATAAACCACTGAGGTTGCCAACTGTCCTAATTACCCACCGGGCGTATGTCTAACCGCCATAGTGACCTAACAATCGCGACCACTGCTTTCCCTCAAGTGATAACCCAACACCTCAACCCCTGTTGGAAAGGGTCGTAGCATAGAGAATGATAATCCTAAACCGCATGCTCCTATATGACAAAGTACGATTGCATAGTACCACCACGTCCCATACCACAGGCCACCAATGCACTCGTTTCCAAACCGACTACGGCGTCCAGTCTAATAATGCATCATGCACAGTAATCCAACCATTTATCACATAAGCACATCAATCATTTGGCATTTAGAATATAAAGCACAACACACATATCATAATCATTTGTTTAGAATGCACTAGCAATGTGTGCGAATGGCATACGAGGATGACTAATAAACACATAATTTGTATGATGACATGGCTAGTCTAGATACAATTTAATGATGGAAAAACAAGCTTAAAATAAAGTCAAATGTCCTCTCCCCACTTACTTGTTGGGTACAAAAGCTCACGTTCGGTACAGGTGAGATCCGGCGTGAGAACTGTAAATTCTAGTGAAACCTATCATAAGCGAATGAGGTTAGCATTTCACCACCTTGGGGTCAAAACTAACGATGCTTGATGTTTAAATCATATTTAAAATCATAAAAGAAGGTTGCCCGCCCGTTTTGGGCCCATTCGAGCTCAAAAATCTAATTGGTGGGCCAACAGGTGGGCCAGACAGCCCACCTATCATCGCTCGCCGGTCCAACAGGCGAGCCAGATAGCTCGCTGGTGCAATCAATAGGCCCCTTCAAGTGGGTGAGTTTGTCTATCGGTCCTCGCCCGCCTGTTGGAACTAAGGTGCTGCCCCAATAGGCAGGCCCCTCTTCGCCCACGTGTGGGGGTAAAAATCAACTTTCACCTTTGAAACATTCCTCAACCTTGGAAAAACCAAATGGGGCTGTTCCGATCACATTTTTCACACATCTAAGGTCTTATAAGATGATTCTAACCTAGATCTAAGTTATATTTAAGGATTGGAAAACAATCTTACCTTCTTTGCTCAAGAACTCTTTCAAAACCCCAAAATCACCTCTTAACTCAAGAAATCACCAATTCTTCTCAAATCTTGTGAACATTTCTCTAAACCTTCAAAATCAACACATAGTCCATCTATTAAACCTTAGATTCATCATCTCAAGTGGGATTAACAAGATCTCAAGGAACTCTACCCAAATCAAGGGTTTCACTTGGGGTTTTGTGAAAGTTTAAGAAGTATAGACTTCGCTCACCTCAAATCGTAGGTCTCATGTTGAGGATCAATTTTTTGGCGTCGGAAAGAGAAGTTCAAACCCTGGCGTCGCTTAAAATCATTTCTTCCTCTTTTTCTTTTCCTTTCTTCTTCTTTGTTCTCTTTTCTTCCTTTCTTTTCACTCTCTTCTTTACTCTTCTCACCAACTCTTTAATGCATTAAATGAGAGAAAGGAAAAAAACAATAAGTACTATTTATACTAGAGAATATCTAGTAGTCACATAGGTGGGTCACACAGGTGGGCGGGTTCGCCCGCCTATGACCGCCCACCTGTTAGTCGAAACTTAGCCAAACAATTGAGATTTCGATGGAATTCGACTCTCGGTATTTATCTCACTCTCGACACAAGATATATAATACGTATACACTTTAGGATAAGGCTACATACCAGTATTACTCGTACCTGGCCTTATGATACGTGCATGTACATGGCTTGGGTACATCCGTCTCCTTTGGCACTGACTCGGACTTGTTGGGCTAACCTGTGTTCAAAGTCACCCTTGCCATCATGGTCCATAGGGAACCCGCCTTAACCCTCTCTAGTTCGGGTCTTGCATGGTAAAACCAAGTCAACCGTGTAAGTAAACCAGGTTTTAAAAGTAGGGTATCGCACTAGAGCCTTAGGAACAATGTTACAAGACCTCTCCCCTGATATTGTTTGTGTGGCTGAACCTATGGTTCAGGTCTCTAAGTTTCCTTTTTATATAGTGAATAAATTGGGGTTTGCAGCTAACTTTGTTCACAACAATCGTGTTGATAAAGTGCCTAATCTATGGGTGCCATTATGGAAACAAGGTAATGGTCGCCCTAATGTGGTCTCCTTATCTGATCAGCAGATCTCGGTGGTGGTTGATTAGAATGGAGAAAAAGTTGGCCTTATGTTTGTGCATGCTAGCAGCTTCACGGTGTTGCGAAGGAATTTGTGGATGGACCTAAGCCTGGTGGGACTCTCCTCCATTCCATGGTCTGTTATCGGAGATTTCAATGCGACCATATTGTCCAATGAGAAAAGGGGGCCTGGCAGGTTTAATCTAAGCTTAGCCGCAGAGTTTCAAACAATGGTCGATACGTGTATGCTAATTTCTGTTCCCTCTCAGGGAAAGAAATTTACTTGGATGAATAATCGTCAGAGGGGTGATGTGGCAGTGGTTCTTGATAAAAGTTTCTGTAATAAGAAGTGGCTTGACCTTTTTAAAAATATTTCTCAGAAAGTGATTCAAAGCACTGTCTTAGATCATGCTCCCCTTCTGGTCCTTTTGGAGGTGATTCCAAAGCCAGCCAATAACCCCTTCAGAATTAATGGCTTTTGGATGTTGGATGAGTCCTTTCCATCGGTTGTAAAGGTAGCTTGGGAGAAAGAGTTTCATGGAAATTTGGTCCTTGTCTTATCCCAAAAACTGAAGGACGTTAAGAAATTAATTAGACCTTGGGCGAGGCAGACTTTTCCCAACTTGGATATAGAAGTGGAGAGAACCTCACAAGTGCTGAAAGTAGTTCAAGATGAAATAGAACTTTCAGGCATGTTAGACGAGCTTTTCAACAGAGAAGCTGGTGAAAAAATTGCTTTTCTCAAGGCTACCCAAATGCAAGCTCAGCTTTGGTCCGAGAAGGCAAAGCAAAAATGGATGAAAGAAGGGGACCGGAACTCAAAGTATTTTCACCTCTCTGTGAAAATGAGGCGATCTCGAAATTAGATTCGGTCCATAAAGGAGGATGGAAATATAATCTCTAATCAGCAGTCCCTGGCTTCTCACATTACTAATCATTATGAAGCTTTTCATATAGCGAGTACTTCATCTCACTTGGATCACTTGGATTGTATCCCAAAGGTGCTCGTGGATGATGACAATGCTCTCTTGGAGGCTATTCCATCAAAGGAGGAAATTAGAAAGGCAGTATGGGATCTTGACCCTGATAGCTCCCCTGGCCCAGATGGCTTCACAGGTAATTTTTTTTGCCGGGTTTGGGATATTGTTGAAGTGGATTTTTGTAAGGCAATGTTCCATTTTTTTAAAATGGGAAGACTTCCCAATGGGGTTAATAATTGTTTTGTGCCCCTTGTCCCAAAGGCTGCAGGTGCTTCCTCCTTAAAGAACTTTCACCCTATCTGCATGGGCAATTTCTTTTGTAAAATGCTCATAAAAATCCTTTCCAATCGGATTTCCCTCCTTCTCCCCTGTCTCATTTCTGTAGAGCAAGGTGCTTTCCAGAAAGGAAAATTAATTTCTTGTAACATAGGCTTGGCCTCCGAGCTTTCCAATCTGATGCATACTACTATTAGAGGTGGTGGTATGGGGATTAAATTAGGTGTTCAAAAGGCTTTCGACATCCTCTCTTGGGACTTTCTCTTCTCCACTCTGAGTAGATTTGGCTTCTCTTCCATGTGGGTTTCTTGGATCCATAAAATTCTTTCTTCCTCTAGAATTTCTATTCTAGTGAATGGAGGTCCGGTTGGCTTTTTTGGTGTGGGTCGTGGCCTTTTTCAAGGTGACCCTATCTCACCTATTTTGTTCATTTTGGCTGAGGAAGTCTTATGTAGAGGGTTGAAATATTTGGCTGCCAATGGAAAATTGAAACCTCTTCTAGGGCCGAGGGGCACTGCTACCCCGTCCCATCTTTTGTTTGTTGACGACATCTTTATTTTTATGAATGCTTCGGCTATTTATGTTAGACACCTCCAGAGCTTTTTATTCAGGTACCAGGAATTCTCTGGGCAGCATATCAACCCGGAAAAAAGAAAAATATTTTTTGGGAAGGTAGCTCCTCATAGAAAGCATCATATCTCAAAGATTTTGGGAATTCCTCTTTCAAGACTTCCAACCAAGTACTTGGGAGTGGAGATCTTCAAAGGGAGAGTGACAAAAACCACTTACTCCCATTGATGGATAAAATCAAGACTAAGCTAGTTGGTTGGAAGGGGAATTTATTATCTATGGTAGGTAGGGTGGAGTTAGTAAGATCTGTGATATCTGGTATCCCCATTCACAACTTTTCAGTATACTAGTGGCCACAATATACTATCAAAACTGTTGAGCATTGGATGAGGAACTTCATTTGGTCAGGTGACATGGAATCCCAAAAGAAGATTGTGGTAAAATGGGAGAACATCTGTTTGCCTAAGCAGGAGGGCTGCCTGGGAGTCAGAAAGTTGAGGGACGTAAACAAAGCCTGTTTGTGTAAGCAAGCTTGGCCAATAAAGCACGAAGACTCAATTATGAGTAAATTCTTTAGAGCTAGATTTTTAAAAACTGATGGCTCTCTGAGACTTGGCTACAAGTCCTCTTCTATTCTTCCTGGGCTAAAAAAAGTTTGGCCTTTTGTCTCCGAGTTTGAGCGGCGGATGGTAGGCAATGGGGAAAAAATCAATTTTTGGCTTGACAAATGGATGGATGGAAATTCTATTGCTGAGGACTCTAATATGGATCAAAGTTACTTTCAAGGGGCGACTATGAGAGCTGCTAATTTTATCTCTAATCAGAGATGGTGCTTCCCTATGGTGTGTTCTACTTTCTGAAAAAAATTCCTTTGATAAAGCAAAGCAAATTCAAAGATCGCAAGTGCTTTTTCAATAATATTTGCTTGGGAAAAAATTAGGAGAGTGCGGCCAAAGGTCCCTTGGTTTTCTCTTGTGTGGAAAAATAATCTTCAGCCTTGTCAACCGGTTTTCGGATGGAGACTCGCTTATGATAGACTGCCTACAGATGATGAAGTGTGTAGGTGTGGTGTTCTAATGCCGTCCCCAGGTGTGATCTATGTGGTTCAGCTGAGGAATCTCTGGTTCACTTATTCTTAAACTGCAGATATTCTTCTTTCATATGGAATGAGTGTTGTTGTTTTTTTGGTTCTCATTGCCCCTCATTTATCAATATTGAAGACCTTCTTAGGTGGTGGATGAAAAAAGGCAGCTCTACCTCCCTAAAGAATGTATGGAGTTGCGGTGTTATCCTCATCCCATACTTTCTATGGATGGAGAGAAATGCTCGAAGACATGAAGGTACATCCAATCTCACCTGGCAATGCCTCTCCAAGGTCATTATGGAAATCAGGTCCCTCTCGCTTGCCCACACTAGTAAATCCTTTTTTGTTTCGGACCTAATGTGCATGAGGGTCTTTGGAATCCCGAGGCCTATTCGTAAGAGAAGTGATCCTATGGAGATTTTTTGGTGCCCTCCCTCTTCAGGTTGGCTCAAACTAAACACGGATGGTTGTTCTTTAGGTAACACAGGGAGGGCTGGTACAGGTGGAATTCTCAGAAATGAGAAAGTAGAAGTGATATGGAATTTCGAAGAAGCAATTGGTGTGAAATTTAATTTTGAAGCTCTTTCCTGCTGATGGTCATGCCGAAGGTGGGAAAGTAGCTTGCAGATCTTCTAGTTTTGGTTTTTGTGTACTCTTTCTTCTGTACTATATATATTTTTTTCTTTCTTCAGTTTTAATATAAATTTTGGATCTTCTAGCGAAAAAAAAAAAAGAACATCTTGTGAAAATCAATAAGTGTGCCTAAACATGTTTAATTATCTGACTTGTTAACAAGTTTTGTTGCTGAAAAAGTGTTGTGAGCTTGAGAAAGATCTTTGTTTGTTGTTTGAGAAATTCTTAGCAGTTGGCCTGAATACTTAGCTCGAAGGATTTCAGCTAAGTGAGAAATCCTTCACCAGGTATGATGAGGGTGCCAATCTGAAGGACAGTGATTGGGTTCAGGGCCTGATTCTTGTCATTTGAAAAGAATTACTTAGTGAAAAAGCCTTGGTCAAATGGATATTGGGAGTGCATGTAAGATCGGGGTTCTGAACCACTAAAAGTCTTGTGTGTTTTACATTCCTTGCTGCATTTTTCTCTTGGCTTGCCTTTTATCTTAAAGATATTTGACCTACACCAAATCACCAAACTTGCATTTCTATTCACCACCGACAAAGATTTTCAAATTCTTGAAAAATGAGGAGCAGATCAAAACCTTTCAAAGCTTGCCATGTGAAAGCATATATTTGATTTCATAAACTGCCCGAAAGTGGAGTCATCATTTAGCATTGACCAATAAAGCTCAGAGATTATTGACCAGTAAAGCTTAGAGATCATTGCCACTTTAACATCCTAAAGCTGATGAATCCCCAAGCAGCCTTTCTTGAGGGGATCTCTAACTACATCTAAAGGCATCCTCCAAGTGCAAGGACGTGGTCTGTATAAATGCATGCCTTTTTATGTGAGGACAAATTCTCATTTCCTTGCCTCTTAGATCAAAAGAACATGTCAGTGCCTTACAATTATAAATTTTAAAGACGATATTAAAGGGTAGGGTGTAATATTCAAGACAATATTCTCATGCGGCTTTGGTTCGTGATCAGTAGAAGGGTGGTCTAGGTGTGGTGATTCGTGCCCACTCTAGAAAACCATTTCTGGCTAAATCGGAGCCTACCTTTTTTTTGACAACATTCTTGTAGGGGAGCCGATGGCATCCAGAAGAGGCCTTCTGGAGGCTCTATCAGACTCTGTGGATTGTTGTTGGTGGCCACAGATTGTCTAGAGCTATGGATGTTTGTAATTCATGCATCTACTAGTGTTCCAATTCTGGTGCAATCTATTGTAGATGATAATCGAACATTTAACCACTTAATTTAGTGAGTGTAGGTTTTAGAGAATTTCTAGGGAGATTAGCACAATAGCTGACTCTCCAATTAGGAAACCCCTGTCGGTGATGTGTACAACATTTTGGTCAGATTTCACTCCATGGTTGTTGGAGGCCTGTAAATCTAACACTGGGTCCTTCATGTTTTAATGAATAAAATTGGTTTATATTTTCTTCCAAAAAAAAAAATAATAATAATAAGGGCAAGAAAGCATTACCCACTGGAGCAGGTACACGCTAGCGTGTTCAGCCAAAGGGAGTGCGAGCTCAAGCATTTTCAACACAGGATAGCACGATCTTCCCGCATCTTATGTGTCTAGGTGTAGACACACGCAAGCGGGTAGGATTCCTTTTGCCAATGAGTAGCACAATCTTCCCACATGATTGTTGGAGGCCTATAAATCTAACACTGGGTCCTTCATGTTTTAATCAACAAAATTGCTTTCTATTCTCTTCCCAAAAAAAAAATGATAATAAGGGCAAGAGAGCGTTACCCGCTGGAGCAGGTACACGCTAGCATGTTCAGCCAATGGGAGTGTGAGCTCAAGCATTTTCAGCACAGGGTAGCACGATCTTCCTGCATCTAATGTGTTTAGGTGTAGACACACGTAAGCAAGTAGTATTCCTTTCACCAATGGGTAGCATGATCTTCCGGCATGGTTGTTGGAGGCCTGTAAATCAAACACTGGTTCCTTCATGTTTTAATGCATAAAATTACTTTCTATTTTCTTCCACCTCACCCCACACCCCCACCCCCCCCCCCAAAAAAAAAAAAAAAAGATAATAAGGGCAAGAGAATGTTACCTGCTGGAGCAGGTACATGCTAGCGCGTTCAGCCAATGAGAGTGCGAGCCCAAACATTTTCAACCTCGGGTAGCATGATTTTCCCGCATCTAATATGTCTAGGTGCAGACACGCAAGCAGATAGAATTCGTTTCTCCAATAATTAATTAAATAAATACAGAATGTTGACGGACCTAAAGCTCAGGAATCTTCTTCGTTACACTCTCGGATATTAGTCTGTAAAAGACTCACCAACCTTCGTTAGACTCTCAGATTTAGTCTTAGAAATGGGAAACTTCCAAGTCCAACAACAGGAAAAACACAACCACAGCATCCGAGTTTATCAAAGCCCACAGCATCTGGCTGAAATAGATGGGACTAACCAAAAAATTAAAGCCCAATGGTATTTACCAAATTCAATTCAAGGATTTGAATGGGTCTTCAAAAAGAATATGAAATTAGAAAATGCCAAGCCAAGTGGGTCTATAAAAGCAGATAGCATATGGCACCAGAAGATACACCTTCAAGGATTTACAGAAGTTCAGATACAATAGTAAGTGTTGTAATTTTCAGCTTTAAGATGGCTACCACCAACGCTGGCACCACATTGCTTTTGCCATCTCCGGCATCTACTCCGGCGAAGAGAACTACAAGGATGATGCTTGGAAGAAAAGCCGATTCTTTGGGCACTCATGGAATGAAGTTGTCGTCGTCGTCGTCGTCTTCTTCTTCTGCTGCTGCAGCTAGAGCGACTTCCACAAAAGATGGGGTTGGGACAATCTTGAAGATGGAAGCTGACAAGCTTTGGAAGCTACTTGACAGAAAGGAGAGAGAAGAGCCCATGGTTATGGTTGCTGACCCATTTGCTCTTGGAGAGGTTGGGAAGGACAGGCGTATTTTCTGTGAGAATTTCACTATTAGATCTTATGATATGGGCCCTAATCGCACAGCAACCATAGAGACGTTAATGAATCTTTTACAGGTTTGATTTTGATTTTAGAGATTATTCCTTATTATTCACACTTGTTATTTTATCACCATTCCCACATGAGCACACATGGGGTGGGTCGACCTCCTTGATAGAGAGCTCCTAGTGAAGCTATGTGTGTGTGTGTGTGTGTGTGTGAGAGAGAGAGAGAGAGAGAGAGCGAGAGGTTATATCTAGTTTTCTTATTAGATGTTTTAATCATATATATATATATATATATATATGTTTTGCTTTTGGGTGAATTATATTCTAATCGTATTAGTCCCTCCTTATGGTATAATTGATGTGCAGGAAACAGCTCTAAATCATATTAGAAGTATGGGGATTCTAAAAGATGGCTTGGGTTCAACACCAGCGATGAGTGGAAGGAGCCTGATATGGGTGCTCTCTAAGATGCATATTGTTGTGGATCACTATCCTTCTTGGTAAGTTCAAGGGGTTTATGAATATGATAAAAGGCCCCTTCATAGCCACTTAATTAGATTATTTGTTTTACACAGGATTCAGATTCAGATATATTACTTGACAAATAAAAAGGGAGTCAAATTCTGTGGATAAGTAGACATGTCTAGTTTTATTCAAACTATAAAATAAGATTTGATATGTCAAAGAAATGAAAGAGTGCACCGGTACTGGTTGGAGTACGGTGCATGGACATTGGTAGAAGAGATGCATGTCAATACAAGGGTATAATGTTGAATTTTCATATGAAATTTGACATGTGACCTATTTAGACCATCCCTTGTTTATCTAATGGTTTCAAATTTCATATTCAAATTCACATTATCCTACCCTACCACGTGGCAGAATTAGGCATCCATGGAGAAAGCCTCTCTACACGAGATTGTACATATAGCTATAACCTTCTTATCAATAACTAGGAGGATGCACTTTAACCTACATTTGTTTTTTTGGTATCCCATGGGTGTCGTTCAGTCAATAAAGACCAACTCTTCACAAGAAAAAGCTCAAGAGTTCAACTCTCCTTGGAGCTATCTATCCCAAATATATATATTGCTAACAAAATATCTTTGTACCTATCAAATTTCACGATTAAGATCCAAAGACTCTAAAGACATTTGTTAATACACAATGTCTTAACTAATAATTATATATAAGTTTCCTTCTATTTTTTTTTTGGTAAGAATATCTAGGTTTCCTTCAGTGACTAAGAATCAACTAATGTTTGAAAATATTGAAAGGAAAATAAAATCAACAAAATTTTTATTTGTCCCAAAAATTCTTGCCAAGTAATATTTCTAATACAATGATTTTGTTTTTCTAATTTGCTTCTGTGATATCATTATTAAATTAATAATTCTTTATTCATACCAACCAGAAAAGTCTATTAACTTGCTTTTTTTCAATTATTAAATATTTTCAATTTCACCGACCCAATGTGATTTGTCAAAAGTTATGGACCATGATTTTTCCTACAAAGAAAAAAAAAAAGTCCATATTTCCGTGACACTGCTACCATCTTCTTAAATGTTAATAAATGGGTCATAAATTTTTATTTTTCTTTTACTATCAATGTAATCGATCATCATTAAAATAAAAAATTGATAAAGAACGCTCGCTACCTCATAGTTTAGTGTTGTGTATGCTTAGACATGATTGCCTTTTTATAGCATGATTCACTTCTCTATGTGACTAGTGTTATATAACACTAGCCATCGAGTGGTGTTCTTTTTAGCTTAAAAGAAAGTGATAGCTTTAAAAATTTGGTATCATTATTCATATTTAGTCTTATTTTAGATGATCTATCAAACCTTGGTCTTTTTCAAGGAAAATATTATTTGAGATTTCAAAAAATTTAAAGGTATTAATAGTTTCACCAAAAAACGTTGCTAGTGTAATTGATGAAAGTTGTAGATTAACTATAAAACTAGATCACTAATTCCTATTAGAGTATTAGATAAAACCTTAAGGAATATGAAATTCTTTATGGTCCCCTAAAGGTTTCTTGATGAAGAGAAAAAATATAAACTACTATTAATTTAAAAAATACAAATCCAATACATAATACAATATTTTCTATCAATAAAAATTGAAGAACTATATAAATAAATAAAGAGAGAGGGATTGCTACTAGGTTACAGTCCCTCACACCATTGTAATGGCCAATGAGACCTTACATAGGGCATGTAACAAGACTGGGATTTTTCATTTTACCAAATGGAAGGTGGGAAAGGTGATCGTTTTACCCTTCCTATATCCTATCACAGGTGCGATACAACCTTAATTTTCTAATGAATAAAAATTATATTATTTTTTGAAGTCATTTCATAAAGTGTGATATATGGTTGAATTATCAAGATCTTGTGGTCATTTAATTTTGATATTTTTTTCGTAGTTAAGATAATTTGATACTTTCACACTCTAGGCGTGTAACGATACAATAGTCTACTATCAAGGAAAATGACATAATAGAATAGAATAATCTACTATCAAAGAAAATGACATAATAGAATAATCTACTATCAAGGAAAATGACAATAGTTTTAGTGATTGCAAATAAGACAAAAGGATGGTATCACTCATCTTTTTGGAGTCCTAAGTCATATGGAGTCATCGTTTTATTATTTTTTTACCAAAAATATCAATTGGTTATTTTCATTATTCCTTCATTCAACATGAGGCAGACAACTAGAAATTGGTTTTGGCGAGGAAAAGTCAATAGTTTGACCATTTTATCCCACTATCTTTGATATAATACTATTAAATAATAGTTAATAATAAAATAATAAAGTAGCTCAATGGGCCTCTTTGCTGCCCCTTAAGGGCTCTGTTTGTTTCCAGTGAAGAAGGATGTAAATGAAAATTTTAATAAAATAATTTTTTAAATAGATATTACCTTAAAAAATTCCTATTTACTTGCTTCTTGATAGAAATGACTAAATCATTAACACCAAGAAAGGAAATATAGATAAGCATTGTTCCAATTTGTTTTTAAAATGAGATGGATGGCGGTTGATATCAAATGTTCTTATTACATTTCTTTTGTGGTTGATAGGAGCTCAATTTTTATACATCCATGGTAGGAAACTTTTCTATATACTTATTTTAAATGTTATATAGTTACTTTAAATGTCAAAATTTGTCACATGACAAATTAAAATGGACCTTAATTTTATTGACAAGTGAACCTTAGATCCTTTTCTCATATGTCAAGTACTAGTCGTTTTGACAAGAGGGTAGTTAACAACATTAGATTTTGAAATTTAACACATGACTAATTATTTGATAGATAACGTTTCTAATTTTTTAATTGTCCTGAAGGGGTGACGATGTAGAAGTTAATAATTGGTTTATTGCATCCGAAAAGAATGGCCAGCGAACTGATTGGATGATTCGTGATCGGAAAACCGGCAGAAGCCTCGCGCGAGCTACCAGGTTAGGATTAGTAATTTCATCTCAGTTAATTCATGAGCTCACAATTAAACTAAGGTTTTGTAAAATTAATTTAGTATTATTTCTCTCCGTAAGTTTTTTGTTTTTGTTTTTGTTTTTTTTTTTTAAATAATTTGATGGATTTTATTTGGTTGTAATTTCTATTTTGATGTTTATATTTAATCAGTACATTCCTAACGATGAATAAAGAAACAAGAAAACTATCTAAAATTCCAGAGGAGGTCAGAAGAGAAATGGAAACTATTTGCATGGAGTGTTCTCCTATTCCTATCCCAGATGATCATGAGAATAGTAGTGCATCAATAGCAAAGTTCGATTGCAACAGAATGGATGGTGTTCGAACTGGTCTAACTGTAAGTATGAGATTAATTACTGGGATATATCCTATCAAGTTTACAGCTTTGCTATTTTATTTTCCTTCTTTAATAATGATATATTTTTTAATCTCTTTAAATAATCTGCAGCCTCGCTGGAATGATTTGGATTCCAATCAGCACGTTAACAATGTGAAATACATTGGGTTGATGCTTGAGGTTAGATTCTTGATTCTTTATTTATTTATTTATATTTTTATTTTATTATTTTTAATTTTTTTTAACTTAAAAAAGGGTTTCCATCAATTGGTTTGGACTGATTTCGGTTAGGAATCATAGATTTTCTAATAGAATAAGTGAAGTCAAAACATGAATCAATGAAGGTGCATTGGCTTTGGTTGGTTTCTCTTATTGGTTTACTATTGGTTTAATTTTGGTTTACCATATAAACATATTCCAATAAAAAAAAATATGGTTGTTACTGGTTTCTTATTGGGATATATCATTTTTGGTCCACTTTTTAAAGCTCGATTTGGTGTCTTATTAGGTTTGATGTAGTTTGATTGGTTTTAGTCTCACAAACCCCATCCCAAAACATGATCAAATAAACTCAATATCGGTTCTAGTTTGATTTGATTCATCTTGATTTCCATTGATTCGATCGATTTCATCGGTTCGAACTAGGTTTTGACACCCCTACTTAAATTGGTGTAAGTCAGTCAATACTTTCTCTGGAAGACCTTGGATCAGATATCAATTTTTTGGTCAATGGTAAAAAAAAAAAATCAATTTTTTAATAAAAAATAAATGTAAACGAATCAATACAAACCAAAGGACCAATCTATATCAATATTGTATTGGTATCAACAGAGACCGATAACAATTCGATGCCCAAGATTTAAATTCCTTGGTGCAACTGTAGCCTAGAAAAGAAGATGGTTGAAACCCCAGCAGACATTTCTTATGGTTTCTTATGTAGTTTTATTTTGAAATTGAATCCCTGGTTATTATTAATGCAGAGTGTTCCCATCTCAATGTTGAAGAGCCATGAGATTTGTGAGATGAAAATAGAGTACAGGAGGGAGTGTAGGGTGGATAATGCATTACAGTCCCAGACTTCTTCTAGTGAAGCAACTGATGAGTATTCGGTGGGTGCTGGCAAAGGAGGTCATCATGAGTGCTTCCACTTTCTGCGTTTTGAGAATGGAGCTGTGGTTGCCAAAGGAAGGACCAAGTGGAGAGCTAAATAAATTATGCAAAAAACCTAAGACATTAATAATGGTAGTGGGTGTATTGCTACCTTATTTTTTATTCAAGAGATAGGAAGCCGTACGCTCAGCATAGAGGAGCAGTTAGCCAATGGAATGATCGAAAGCAAAAGAGATCATGCAAAGGAAAATAAAATTTTGCCACGTGTTGAGAATAAGGCTATCTCTTTTGTGACAAGTGTTCTTCAAAGTTCGAATCTAACAATACTTAAAGTGGAGTTCAAAGGTAACACAAAGGGATCCAACACTGAAAACAAAACCCTCATCTGTTGGTTTCTCGTTTTTTAGATAGAATAAGAATTAGTTCTTTTATTTTTTTTCTTTATCTCTTCAGAGAGTTTCATGTTTTCTATGACTGTGATTCAGTATTTACTTTTAATGGAATTCCACTTATTATAAGTTATTATTTTCATCATCTAAATCTTAGTCTTTGGAGCAATTGAGGCATCAAAATGACCCATTTTGCTTAACCAGAAGGCAAATTTGATATTGAATTCTCAAAATAATTTTAGCACGCTACGCATTGGAAACATTGTTAATTAATGTAGTCAGCATATTGAAAGGAAATTTGTCAACAATTTTTGGCACGTCTTGTGGGACCCTTTAAAGATGATGGCAGTTCAAATGTGAGGGAGTATCAAGTAGGAGTGAAAGTTTGGCCTTGACAATTCGAACTCACCCTAACCCACCCTGAGCCCAAACAAGGCTTGGGCCAAGTTTTTTGACCCTAAGGGCAGGTTAGGGTTGAAAAACACCAACTCTGCCGAGGTTGAGTTCTAGGTCCGGTCCAACCCAACCTTGAATTTTATGATTATATATACATATATATATATATATATACTCATTTTACATTGTTAGTTGTACTTATTATTATAATATATATACTTTGTAATATAGGTTCTAATATAATATATTATAATGTTTCATGTACACACCGGTCACATTTTACTTTAAAAAACTCAATACATAACATATTATAAAGTATAAACTCATAATCCACTTTAATTTTAACAGAATGATGTTCAAAAAAAAAAAAATAAAAATAAAAAAAAGAAGAAGAAGAAGAAGAAGAAGAAGAAGATGTTAGAACTCGACCCAACCTGGCCACCCTGAGGGTGGTTTAGGGTTGAATTCTTCCAGGCCTTGGCAGGATTGGGTTGGGTTCGGGCCCAATTGAAGGGATGCAGGGTTGGGCTTTGGTTTTAAGAAACCCGGCCCAACCTGACCCTATTTCCCCCCTAGCACCAGGGATTTTGAAGAAAGACACTATCTGTTTATGTCCCAGAACCTCCAAATCCAAGTTCGGAGAATACTCCAACCAAGAGTCAGTCAAAGATGATTGGTGAGGATCTCATCCACCACGTAGTTTCTCTTATACACGGCACGCTGTGGCCTATGGCTGAAGACATCCATCAAATGGTTGCAGTCATCACTTAAATCTAATAGCAACTAGCAGGCGAGACATGGCCAATTAGTTACTATCCTGATGCCACAATTAACCGGTTAGAACCAACATATTAATTCGTTTGCTCTTTCAACCAGCCAATTAAGTGCATAATTGCACAGGAGGAAGTAATCCGTGGCAATTTTTTCATCCAATGCCTAGAGTTGAACAAGCCAAGGGCATCAACATGCCCATGATCCAGAACACCACAGCCAACACAGCATTTCAAGGTCCTCAGGTAACTTATAATAATCCCATGTTTGGCACCACACAACCAGTTAACCATATGGTTAACCCTATAGCCACAGGTGCCATTACTGTTCCATTAGGTGGAAACCCGAATCAAAATGGTCGAAGGAATGGTGGTCTAAATTATAGGAGAAATGTACCATGCAAGGCAGAATGGCGATCAAAAAGCTAGGGCTTAATACAACTATAACCTGGGGCAAACTGATCTCTAGGGTGGACGATGGCCAAATGCTAAGGAGTTGCCAATATTTGCGCAAGTAAACCCAGTGCCTGTTGATCCAGAGGAATTGGTTAGGATGATGCAAGATCAGATTAACCCGATGTTTAGACCAATGAATCGATCAATTTACAGGAAGCCATATCTAGAACACTTGGATTTAGTGGACTTTGGCCAGAATATCAAAGTTCCAAAGTTTTTTAAATTTTCAGGGGAAGACAATATGTCTACAATCGAGCACATAGACCGATTACCATGCAATATGGAACTTTAGGACCACATATATGATATATTGAAGTTGAGATTTTTTACCTAGATACATCTGTTTTTACAATCTTCCTGCCAACTCAGTTTGGAATTGGGCTGAAATAGAAGACAAGTTCCATTTTCAATTCTACCGTATTGAACCAACCGTATCAGTTAATGATTTGGCAAGAATGTCCCATTTGGCAGATGACCCTGTTGATAAATTCATCAATAGATTCAAGATTGCCAAGCACAGGTGTACAACTATCCTTAAAGAGAGTGAGTGTAGACACTAAATTTTGTCACCCCTGAAAGGGTTGCATAATGATGAGATGGGAACCCCCTTATATGTGGATGGTTCATGCTTTTATGGTTGAGGCTACATTCTCATTGAAGGCAGTATACCTTTGCTTCCGTTCTAGCATAAGATGATTAAAAATGAACAAAAATATTTTTAAAAAATGGTTGATGAGTTTGACATATATAGAATTGACCAAGGCCACCCACAAACCATAGGTCAGTCCTAAATTTAGTCACAAACCCAATCGAACCAAACCCCCTGAGTCAACTAGAGTGAAAGTTGTAATGACTTAGAGTCGACGTCGAATGCATTCTGGCCTACTCTATTTGCACACTAGCCGACGTCGAATAATAACCAACTACGTTGGTCAAAGTCCAAATTTTACCAGATCCTGCTATTTTGTAGGGATTGTGTCAATCTTGTAATACCCTACTTTTTAAACCCGGTCTGATTAAGCGGTTGAACCGGTTTAACCATGCAGGAACCGAGCCAGAGGAAATTAGAGCGGGTTCCTTATGGGCTATGATGGCTCGGGTGACCTTAAACACCGACTCGCCCGACAAGTCCGAGCCAGTGCCAGAAGAGACGGGAGTGCCCAAGCCGTGTACATGCACCTACCATAAGGCCATGTACGGATAAAATAGGTATTATATCCGTATTTTAAGGTATATACGTATGCTACATCGTATGCCGGGGGTGGGGTTCGTGCCGGGGCCCGAACCCGGTCAAAATCCCAAGTTTTGGCCATCAGGTGGGTAGGACAGGTGGGTGCACCCACCCACCTGAGTGATCCACCCATGTGCACTATTCACTTAATTAGGAATTGTATATAAAGCTTTATGTTTTCTTTTCTTTCCATTTTTGTCACCCGTACGTTGGTGAGGATAGTAAAGAGGAGAGAGAAAAGAAAGGGAAGAAGAAGGGAAGAGAAGGAAGAGGAAGAAAAGAGGGATTTCAGCGGCGCCGAAGCTTGATCTCCCCATTCCGGCGCCGGGAGAGTGATCTTCAACTCTAGATCTACAGTTAGAGGTAAGCAAAGTTGGGTTTTGTGAACATTCGCCATACCCAAGCTTTAAACCCTTGATTCGAGTATGGTTTCTTGAGATCTTGTAAATCCCCTTTGAAATGATGAATCTAAGGTTTAATAGATGATTTACGTGTTGATCTTGAAGGATTAGAAGAGATATTGGCAAGGTGGAAGGAGAATTGTGAGTTTGAAGTGATTTGAAGGGTTTGAAGTTGTTCTTGAGCAAAGAAGGTAAGATGGTTTCTCATCACTTGAATCTAACCTAGATCTAGGTTAGAACCATCCTATAAGACCTTGAAGGTGTGAAGAATGGATGAGAAAATCCCCCTTTTTGATTCCCCAAAGAAGGGAGAAAATGGGGAAGAAACAGGGTGTTTCCCGCCAAGACCGGTGGGCCCCTACCCGCCTGTGGGAACCCACCTGAGAAGACAGGGGGGCCATCGGGCCCAACCGGCGGGCCCAACCAGCGGGCCAACCGACGGGCCACCCTACCCGCCGGTCCTAGCAGGGGCCCCTGGCCCAACCGGCGGGTGGAACCAGCGGGCCATACCGGTGGGCCCCTACCCGCCGGTCCCAACCGGTGGGTAGGACCGGTGGGCCAGACTGCCCACCTGTCTGACCCACCTGTGTGGCCCCGAGGGTGATCCTTATGTCCGATTGAATCCAAATCGGACGTGTGGCCTTCTTTTGACGTTCTAAACACGATTTTGTCATCAGATTTCATTAATTTTGATCCTAAAATGGTGAAGTACTAACCCCGCTCAATTATATTAGGTTCACCAAATCCGACCAGATTCGTACCGGATCTCACCCGTACCGAACGGGAATCCTTGTACGCTACAAGTAAGTGGGGAGAGGATGTTTGGCCTTGTTTCAAGGCATTGTTTGGCATTCATTTAATTATATCTAGTCTAGTCATGCCATCATGAATATGCTATGTAGATTAGTCATTCCTCACATTGTGATGCATATGTGCTATGTTTACTTTCTAAATGCCAATTGAATGAGATGTTTATATGTTGAATGTGGACATCATGGTGCATGATGCATTGATAGACTAGATTCCGTAGTCGGCTTGAAAACGAGTGCATTGGTGGCCCGTGGAATGGGACACGGAGGCACTATGCAATCGTACTATTGTCATATAGGAGCATGCGGTATTAGGATTCTCACCATCCCGTGCTACGACCCTTCCCAACAGGGGTTAAGGTGTTGGGTTATCATTTGGGGGGAAGCAGTGGTCGCGGTCGTCGGGTCACTGTGGCGGTTAGACCATAGTTAACAAATTTGGATTCGGGAATTATTCGGACGGAGAATTATTCGGAATAATTCGGATGATTAATTGAAGGATTCGGTCAAAAAAGCGGTCAAAAAAGTTTATTGGGTTTAAAAAAAAAAAAATATTTGTTTTTTATTGTTTTTTTTTTTTTTGGTTTTTTTTTTTTAAATAATGTTTAAATGGACCGAATAATTCGGTTTAATTCGGATTCGGTCCGAATTATTCGCGATTTATATTCATTTTTGAAAAAGTCGCGAATTTTAAAGAATTTTATTTTTAATTCGGATTCGGTCCGAATTTTTGATAAAATTCTTTAAAATTCGGTTCGGCCGAATAATTCACGAATTATTCGGCCGAATTGATAACTCTGGGTTAGACATAACGCCCGACGAGTCATGTAGGACAGTCGACAACCCCGGTGGTACATTCAAGAGGGCCAATCGTACTGCTTTTAAATTGCTGGAGTCAGCACCTTTATTTTCAGTCATTTACATTTCTGTTGAGAGCCGGTGAACGGCATTATCTTTACTTTTTCGAGTACTCACGGTGGGCCTTCTCCGACAGCCCTATGGGCGTATCGCAGGAGGGAGTTCGCGGCTCGTACCCGGAGTATACGCACACTGTGGTTGTAGTAGCACTAAAACCAAGGACTTAGTAATGTTGCTTAGGTGGATGTGATTTAAAATGTATATCATGGCATGTAGTGCATATGATATGTTGTGATGTGTGGACTGCTGTGTGGTCCATATTTCTTACTGAGCTAGTGAGCTCATCCCACGTGTACACCCCTTTTTAGATGATTTTACAGGTCATACATCTGAGGAGTATGGGGTGGGTCCCACAGTCGAGTTTCCTGAAGAGGACTGGTGGACCCCTGAGGAGTTAGAACACGGCACTGACTGCTCGTGCGAGAGCTGTGCTGCGGGACAGCAGTTCTGAGGCCGAGCTGAGCTCCACCTTTGAGGTCGTGCTGAGCTCCACTTCTGAGGCCGAGCTGAGCTCTTCTATGTGATGCCGAGCTGGGCTCAACCCTTGCTGCCGAGCTGAGCTCTAGCCTTGATATCGAGCCGAGCTGTGTACTCTGATTGTTTTGGTGGATTTCCTTATGTATTTGATATTTGAATTTTATTCTTTTTGTGTAAATATCATGGCTTCGGGCCCAAATGTATATAATTATTATACCACTATCCGGGTATCAAGTATTATGGGATTATTCACAGGTAAAACTTAGTCTTCCGCTGATCTGAGGAGTTTATATTAGTTGTGCGTATGCTAGGGTGGAATACAATATCTGATGATCCTGGCAGGTTTGGGTTAACCGGTGTTAACTCGGTCACTGGCCCGGTTCAGTGTGAACGGGGTGTGACAAACGGTGGTATCAGAGCGTGATGCTCTGCTCCACTCACATCATACCGTTAGAATCTCGTAGACTCTATAATAGGGAAATGGGGTTGGGTTAATATAAAAGCTTTAAAGAGTAAAAGCCAAAGAAAGAAAGTATAAAAAAAGGGGTTGCATTATATGTTGCATTCATGGCATGCGTGAGTATAGATAAAAGGTAATTAGGTTGGTGATATAACCTATAGAATACTAGTTTGACGAGATTTCGGCAGCATAACGGCGTAAAATGGGATTTTCAAAAATTTACACACAATACCTGATAAACAACAGATAACATGATATAACAAAGATCACAAATAACAAAATACACCACAACCAAACCACATAAGTACTCCACATATGAATTCACCACAAAATGATCACTATCAAAATATATTATTCCACAAATGATTCCAGTTACAGTACAAATACAAGGAATGAGAATAAATAAAGTATACAATAAGGTCTACAAAAAAAAAAGAGAAAATGGATAAACAACTGGTGTGGGCGAGCCAAGCCCTCACTGGTCATCGTCGTCATCATCGATGATCACCACGTTCGTCGGAGGCCTAAAGTTGACGTCGAGGCGGTGATCGTAATAGTCAAACCTCGCGTTCACCAGCCGTACCTCCCTCCGAAGCCGGCCAAAATCTGCTGAGATAGCGTTGGCCGTGGTGTCTAAGTCCTGACCCAGCCGGAGGAAGGAATCCTCCAAGGTGGCCTACCTCTCCAGGATGCGTTCCTCCCTAGAGGCAATCTCGTCCAGCCGCCTCAGTAGCTGAACTTGGCCATCCTACAAGGCCCGCATGGAGGACGTTATGCCCTCGAAGTCGTAGGCACCACTCCCAGGTGGTAGGGCTCCAGGTGGTGAGGCTGCAGCTCTGGAAGAACTAGGATCGGGACCTCTCGACTCCCAAGGTGCCTCCTCAGGGATGCCACCACCCATCAGATCCTCCTCCTCATCCTGAGGAATGTAATCCTCATCCTCCTCACTGGACTCCTCCTCCATGTGGACATCCTCCATAGGGGCAACCCTCCTACCCCTACCTCTCTGAGCTCCTGATCTCGGAGGTGAATCCATGAGGGTGTGAAGACCCATCCTCAGGAGATTGCTCCGGTCAAACCTGTCAGCCGGAGTCTTCCCCTCCTCGCCCCTCAAGTCCACCCCGAAGAACTCAAAGATGCAAGTGAGGATCCTACCATAGGGGAATCCTCCATCCTCAGGGTGGGAAGTGTGGTGCTCCATCGTCTTGAGGATAATGTAGGGGAGGCACAAGTGCTCGCCGCCTCCCTCTACGGCCGTGAAGATGCAGAAAGCAATGAAAGCCGCCATGAAACCCACCTGGTTCCGATGACCTCCTCTGGGGAGCAGGTTGAACTGGACCAACCAGGCAAATAAGCGAACCTCAGGGTAGAAAGACGTCTCGGACTCCGGATGGGTGCTACTACTGCAGATAGTCTCGTAGATGAAGTCCGGCGTCGCCAGGCTCATGAGCGGTCCCAGAGGCTTACTCCTGGGAGGACTGTAGTATCGGTGTCCAGCCGCTGATATACCCAGGATGCTGGCCAAGGTGCCTACCGTCAACTGGATGTCCACCCCCTTCACCAAGCTACTAATGGTGAACTCCCCGTACGGATACGACACCTCCAGCTTACAATAGAACCGACGGATGAGCTGCTCGTAGCACGATCGGTCTACATGAAGAATAGAGTCCCAGCCCAATGTTGAGAACCTCTCCTGAAGCCTAGCTTTGTGGAAGTCCTCGACTACCACGGTCTTCTCCATCATCACTGACCCCTTCAGGAAGTTGGGCCAGTTGGTTGCTGCCTCTGCACTAAGGAAGTGCTCCTCATCATAGTCTGAAGGGTCAGACTGGGCAGGTGCGGGTCTCCCTGTGTGAGGAGCTGAAGAGCTGGTCTTCGCACTCTTTCGCTTAGAAGCGGTTGTCTTACGTCTAACGCCAGAGGAAGATGGTCCCTTGCCAGTGCGAGATGACATCCTGGCAATAAGAAAAGGAAGTAGGGTTAGTAAGAAATGGAAAATGACAGCATTAGAAAGGGGAAACCCAAAACCCGAATACTCGTAAAGTGGAAACGGCGACAAGCTAGAAATGATAGGGAACCCATGGACATGATGCACGGTAAGCTACAAAGGAGAAACATGCCAAATCAGTAAAATGACGGCAAATAGCATATTAACATGAGAGTATTTGAGTTCAATGCACTAACTCATTCACAATGAAGTAAAAGCTTGAAACCCTAGGTCTAGAACGAAATGCCATAGTAGCGGGATCATGAAAGTGCAAGAACATACCCAAATAGACTATGGAGTTCCATGAATACAAGCATGGGATGAAAATCAAGGAAACCAATACAAAAAGAGGGATTTTCATAGAAATACATGGGGATTCCAAGCATAATGGAGGATTCATGAAATCTAAAGCATATCTAGCATAAATAAAATGGAATGCATCACAAAGGAGTCATCAATTGGAGAAAAAGAATGAGAATTGAAGAAATCCCCAAATTTGGAAACCTAGGGCACGAATTGGGGTTTTCTCCAAATGAAGAGATAAAATTCCTATAAACTACAAATGACCACAGTAGAAGCATCACAATCACATGGAAATACTATTCTATGGTGAAAAATATGAAAAAGGAAACCTAGAAAGTAAACCTTATGCATGCATTCTACCCCAAATGGAAATTCTGAGAAAAGAAGAAGGAGAAACTTACTTGAATGAGGGTGAGTTGACTCTTCTCTAAAGCACCGAGTTGATGAGTAGACTCGCGAGTAGAAGCGCCGAGGAGACCTCCAAGATCGCCCAAGGAAGAAAGGAAGAAAGAGAAAGGAGATGGGGAAAGAGACAAGACAGAACAGGGCCTGTAGGGCCCTGTTCGTGTTTTTACACGGGCAAGACCGGCGGGTATGACCGGCGGGCCCCTACCCGCCGGTGCCACCCGCCGGTTTGGGGCACTAGGACCAGAGGGCTCGACCGACGGGCCCCTACCCGCCGGTGCAGCCCATCGGTTGTGAAAATTGGGAAATTTTGAAAATTTTTTTTCCCTTCTCTCCTCCTAGCATGATTACATTGATTCTCATTATTGATTTTTATTCCTATGATTGATGTGCTATGGTCAAGTGAGACCATTGACATATCTGTTGGGGCTTTTGCCCTGTATCTTGTAATTAAGCTGCGGTTACTTATAGGCTATCATACACTACAACACCTTATGTGATGACATAAACTTGTGTGCCAAAATCAATTCTGCGGTGTTTAACCAGTATGGTGTGTGATATGTTCCAGGTACAGGGATACGATGGTACGTACTAGATCCGGTAGTAATGCCCGAGGTACCTCGCGGGGTCCTCGTCTGGTCGGTTGACCACAAAATCCCAGGAGGTCCCGCTCTGTGGGGCATACCTCACCTCCACTACCTCCAGAGACCCTTGGTCAGGGTGGGGCACATGGGGACCCACCTATGACTGCACTCCCGGACCCTCCACCGGTCATTACACTGGGAGATGTTGCTACTATAATTCAGCAGTCCCAACAAGCTTTTCAACAACAAATGCTTCAGCAACAGCAAGCATTTATGACTGCTATCCAACAACAGTTGGACTTTTCTCAACCGGGTCAACCTCCCCGGGTACTCACTCCACAGGACCCGCCTGTAGGGTCGGGAACGGGACCACAAGTGGGGGGTACACCCCCAATCCCACCATTTGGTGTTCCTCAGTATGGGATGCCTCCTCCATACTCCTACTATCCTGCCTATGCTCCTAACTTCCCGACGACGAGTAATACGTCAAGGGTAGTGGAGTCATTCAAGAGGAACTTACCACCTGTATTCTATAAGGTGGGGAGTGATCCTCTGGAACCGGATCAATGGATCCAAGAATTAGAGAAGATATTTGAGGTGCTTGAGTGCACGGATGCACAGAAACTCATTTGTGCTGGTTTGCAACTCAAGAAAGAGGCAAATTCTTGGTGGCAAGCCTCCAAGCCTATATTGTTGGCTGCTCATCCAGAACCCACTTGGGAGCAGTTCAAGGAGTTGTTCTTGGACAACCATTATCCGCGCAGTTTCAGAGACCGAAAGGAGACTGAGTTCATGGCCTTAACTCAAGGAGGTAAGACTGTCCTTGAGTACCAACAACAATTTGAGAGTTTGTTCCATTTTGCCCCAAGGCATATGAGGACAGCTGAAGAGAAGGCAGCAAGGTTCCTAAAAGGCCTAAAGGCATCTATTGGGTCTGTACTTGAGGTACTGGATTTGATCGAATATGGCCAGATTGTGCAGAAGGCCAAGACCATGGAAGATAAGCAGAAGGGTGAACAATCCCTCACCCCTAGACTGTGGAAGAGAACAAATCCATTCCCAGATATGGAAAATTCCTCCAAGGCATACCGCGGATCATACAGTTTTGAGCCTATGTATAGGCTGCCCTATAGGCCATCTGGCTACCCTCCTAGGCCTGTTGGTGGTTCGGGTTCCACCTCTTTTCGCCCGAACACTAGTGTGGCATCTACAGCTCCAAGGCCACCTCGACCTCCATCTGCAACGGGTCAAGTGCAGAGGGGCCCCGCTCCGGTTCCGACGTCTCAAATTCGTTGCTTCAACTGCCATTCATATGGGCATTATGCGAAAGACTGTCGGGCCAGACCAGCCTTTCCCTCCAGTCATCCCTCTGCGTACCGACCTCCCTTACCTCGAGGAAATCAACCGTAGGGAAGGATGTATGCTCTATCAGCCGAGGAAGTTGAGGCTAGTACAGAAGTAGTAGCAGGTATATTTTAAATTAAGCAATTCATTATGATTAATGTTGATGACTTGCTGAAATTATATGCATTGTTATACTAGGAATCCTACCCATATCAGGCATACCAGCCTATGTTTTATTCGATTCAGGAGCTACTCATTCATTCGCATCTAAGAGATTTGTAGAGAAACTTAGGATGTCACCCAGGATCCTAGACCATGGAATGATTGTTAGTATGCCTACTGGTTAAGTTGCACAGTTGAAGGAAGTGTATGGGCCGTGCCCAGTGGAAATTAGTGGGAAGAATCTTGATGCGCAACTCATTAAGTTTAATATGCAGAATTTTGATGTTATATTGGGTATGGATTGGTTGTTGGCTCATCGAGCTAATGTGATCTGTGCTGAAAAGTTGATAAGGGTGACAGATGACGAAGGGAAAGAATGGGTATACCGAGCAGATCCCATGAAAAGAGTGAAGAAGGCCCTTTGTCTCTGCTCTTCAAGCGATAAAATTGCTAGAAAGTGGATGTCATGGTTACTTGGCATCGGTACTTGATGTTGATGCAAGGATTATACCTCTAGAAGAGGTAAAGGTGGTTAAAGAATTTCCCGACGTTTTCCCAGATGATCTGATGCATTTACCACCTGATAGAGAGTTGGAGTTTGCCATAGACTTGACTCCTGGAGCAGCTCCAGTATCTAAGGCTCCATATAGGATGGCACCAGCTGAATTGAAGGAGTTGCAGATGCAGTTGCAGGAACTATTGGAAAAGGGGTTTATTCGCCCAAGTGTTTCACCTTGGGGTGCCCCGGTGTTGTTTGTCAAGAAGAAAGATGGTAGTTTGCGTATGTGCATAGATTACCGGGAGTTGAATAAGCTAACCATTAAGAACCGGTATCCATTGCCACGCATTGATGATTTATTTGATCAGTTGCAGGGAGCCAGAGTATTTTCAAAGATAGACCTTCGGTCCGGCTATTATCAGCTCAAGATAAAGAACAGTGATATACCCAAAACAGCATTTAGGACTCGATATGATCACTATGAGTTCCTAGTGTTGTCTTTTTGGTTAACCAATGCACCGGCAGCATTCATGGATCTAATGAATCGAGTATTTCAGGATGTGCTCGACAAATGGATAATTTTTTTTATTAACGATATCTTGATCTACTCCAAGACCGAAGAGGAGCACACTCAACACTTGAGGATGGTGTTACAGAGGTTGAGGGATCAACAATTGTTTGCCAAGTACAGTAAGTGTGAATTCTGGCTTGAACAAGTTGGATTCCTGGGGCACGTTGTGTTTAAAGTCGGAATCGAAGTAGATCCTGCTAAGGTGAAAGCACTAGTGGAATGGGAAAGCCCCAAGAATGTTACTGAAATTAGAAGCTTCTTGGGTTTGGCTGGATCTTACCGGCGCTTCATCAAGAATTTTGCTCGAATCTCAGCACCAATGACCAAGTTGACTAAAAAGGATGTGAAATTCGACTGGGCAGAGGAATGTGAGAAGAGCTTCCAGGAATTGAAAGAAAGGTTGGTGACTTCCCCTGTGCTGACTATTCCTGAAGGCACAGGTGGAATGACAGTCTATACCGATGCTTCCAAAGTTGGTTTGGGTTGTGTTCTCATGCAACGCGGTAAGGTAATAGCGTATGCATCCCAACAACTAAAGGAGTATGAGAAGAATTACCCCACTCATGACTTGGAACTAGCTGCAGTCATTTTTGCCCTTAAGATCTGGCGACATTATTTGTATGGGGAGAAGTGCGAGATATACAGTGATCACCAAAGCCTGAAGTACTTCTTCACCCAGAAGGATCTGAACATGAGACAGAGAAGATGGCTTGAACTCATGAAGGATTATGACTACGATATTCAGTATCATCCCGGCAAGGCTAATGTAGTGGCAGATGCATTGAGTCGGAAGACACAGACTGTGTCGCTCTCATACTTAGCAGTCAGTCCACCACTCGTGCAAGAGGCGATGCTAATGGATGAAACCCTCTTCTATGAAGGGGCAACCTTAGAGCTGGAACCTCAACCGGAAAACCTTAAATGGTTGACTGTATCCTTGACGGCTCTACAGGTGCATCCAGAAATTAGGCAAGAGGTGATAATGAAGCAACCTTTGGATCCGGAGTTGCAGCAGATCAGAGTTAAGGTTCAAGATCAGACCATGAACGACCCAGATTTTGCTTTAGCCAGTGATGGGGCATTGATGTTTCGGGACAGATTGTGTGTACCCGATGATTTGGATATACAAGACAAGATAGTGCGAGAAGCACATAGCTCCGAGTACTCACTTCATCCAGGAAGTACCAAAATGTACAAAGACCTCAAACAAAGTTATTGGTGGCCAAACATGAAAGTCACCATAGCTTTGTATGTGGCGACTTGTCTTACCTGCCAAAAAGTAAAAGCTGAGAGGCATCGACCTTATGGTACTCTTCAGCCACTCCCAGTACCAGAATGGAAGTGGGAAAGGATTACAATGGACTTCGTCACTGGACTACCAAGTACACCTAAGGGAATGGACGCGATATGGGTGATCGTGGATCGGCTTACCAAGACTGCTCATTTTATTCCTATCAAGACCAAGTTCTCCATGACCAAACTAGCACAACTTTACATGGACAACATAGTGCATTTACATGGAGTGCCAGTGAGCATTGTTTCAGATAGGGACCCAAGGTTCACTTCCAGATTTTGGAAAAGCTTACAACGTGCCTTGGGATCATAGCTGAATGTGAGTACTGCTTTTCACCCACAGACGAATGGTCAGTCGGAGCGAACCATTCAGATATTAGAGGACATGCTCAGGGCATGCACAATGGAGATGAGTGGCAGTTGGGAAGAATATATACCTCTTATGGAGTTTGCATATAACAACAGTTACCAAGCTACAATTGGAATGGCTCCGTATGAGGCGTTATATGGTAGAAAGTGCAGGACTCCTTTGTATTGGGATGAGGTAGGCGAACGTCGAATGTTAGGACCTGAGATGATCCAGATGACTTGTGACAAAGTCGACGTTATTAGAGAACGGATTAAAGCAGCTCAGTCCCGTCAAAAGAGTTATGCGGACACCCGCAGAAAAGATATTGAATTTCAGTCAGGAGAAAAGGTATTTCTCAAGATATCTCCTACTAAAGGTTTGCAAAGGTTTCACAGAAAGGGGAAGTTGAGCCCAAGATACATTGGACCATTTGAGATCTTATCCCAGGTTGGCTCAGTAGCCTACATGCTTGCTCTGCCACCTTCACTTGGGGATGTTCACAATGTATTCCATGTATCCATGCTGAAGAGGTACGTGCATGATCCATCTCATGTACTACCCGTGGAACCAGAGTACCTAGAAGCTGATATGACCTATACAGAATAGCCAGCTGAAATTTTGGACCGGAAGGTGAAAACCCTTCGCAACCGCTCCATTTCCTATGTAAAGGTGCGATGGGCTGGTCACTCACTTGAAGAAGCATCTTGGGAGGTAGAGGATGAAATGCGAGTCAAGTACCCTCATCTTTTTGATCAACCAGGTACTTAATTTCGAGGACGAAATTTTTCAGAAGGGGGGGTAATGTAATACCCTACTTTTTAAACCCGGTCTGATTAAGCGGTTGAACCGGTTTAACCATGCAGGAACCGAGCCAGAGGAAATTAGAGTGGGTTCCTTATGGGCTATGATGGCTCGGGTGACCTTAAACACCGGCTGGCCCGACAAGTCCTAGCCAGTGCCAAAAGAGACGGGAGTGCCCAAGCCATGTACATGCACCTACCATAAGGCCATGTACGGATAAAACAGGTATTATATCCATATTTTAAGGTATATACGTATGCTACATCGTATGTCGGGGGTGGGGTTCGTACAGGGGCCCGAACCCGGTCAAAATCCTAAGTTTTGGCCCTCAGGTGGGTAGGACAGGTGGGTACACCCACCCACCTGAGTGACCCACCCATGTGCACTATTCACTTAATTAGGAATTGTATATAAAGCTTTATGTTTTCTTTTCTTTCCATTTATGTCACCCCGTACGTTGGTGAGAAAAGTAAAGAGGAGAGAGAAAAGAAAGGGAAGAGGAAGGGAAGAGAAGGAAGAGGAAGAAAAGAGGGATTTCAGCGGCGCCGAAGCTTGATCTCCCCATTCCGGCACCGGGAGAGTGATCTTCAACTCTAGATCTACAGTTAGAGGTAAGCAAAGTTGGGTTTTGTGAACATTCACCATACCCAAGCTTTAAACCCTTGATTCGAGTATGGTTTCTTGAGATCTTGTAAATCCCCTTTGAAATGATGAATCTAAGGTTTAATAGATGATTTACGTGTTGATCTTGAAGGATTAGAAGAGATATTGGCAAGGTGGAAGGAGCATTATGAGTTTGAAGTGATTTGGAGGGTTTGAGGTTGTTCTTGAGCAAAGAAGGTAAGATGGTTTCTCATCACTTGAATCTAACCTAGATCTAGGTTAGAACCATCCTATAAGACCTTGAAGGTGTGAAGAATGGATGAGAAAAGCCCCCTTTTTTATTCCCCAAAGAAGGGAGAAAATGGAGAAGAAACAGGGTGTTTCCCGCCAAGACCGGTGGGTGCAACCGGTGGGCCCCTACCCGCCTGTGGGCACCCACCTGAGAAGGCAGGGGGGCCATCGGGCCCAACCGGCGGGCCCAACCGGCGGGCCCAACCGATGGGCCCAATCGGTGGGCCACCCTACCCGTAGGTCCTAGCAGGGGCCCCTGGCCCAACCGGTGGGTGGAACCGGCGGGCCCCTACCTGTCGGTCCCAACCGGTGGGTAGGACCGGTGGGCCAGACTGCCCACCTGTCTGACCCACCCGTGTGGCCCCGAGGGTGATCCTTATGTCCGATTGGACCCAAATCGGACGTGTGGCCTTCTTTTGACGTTCTAAACACGATTTTATCATCGGATTTCATTAATTTTGATCCTAAAATGGTGAAGTACTAACCCCGCTCAATTATGTTAGGTTTACCAAATCCGACCCGATTCGCACCGGATTTCACCCGTACCGAACGGGAATCCTTGTACGCTATAAGTAAGTGGGGAGAGAACGTTTGGCCTTGTTTCAAGGCATTGTTTGGCATTCATTTAATTATATCTAGTCTAGTCATGCCATCATGAATATGCTATGTAGATTAGTCATTCCTCATATTGTGATGCATATGTGCTATGTTTACTTTCTAAATGCCAATTGAATGAGATGTTTATATGTTGAATGTGGACATCATGGTGCATGATGCATTGATGGACTAGATGCCGTAATCGGCTTGGAAACGAGTGCATTGGTGGCCCGTGGAATGGGACACAGAGGCACTATGCAATCGTACTATTGTCATATAGGAGCATGTGGTATTAGGATTCTCACCATCCCGTGCTACGACCCTTCCCAACAAGGGTTAAGGTGTTGGGTTGCCA